>NW_006408772.1:3218257-3230734 GCF_000296735.1 Chrysochloris asiatica | reverse complement strand
ACACTGTTGACTGATGATGTATGGAGGGGATTGTAATCAATGTAATGAAACAAGTCATATGAATGGTTGAATGTGAAACTGATGATGTGCCCTGTAAACTTTCACTCAATCCACAATAAAAACCTTAAAAAAAAAAGCATGCTTTCCAAATAAAACGTGTTTAAACATGTCCCTAAGGTTAGTGGATGACTGCAGACAAATTCTCTCAGGGATTCTCAAAGGACATGAGGTGATCACAGGAGCTGGTGAAAGGAGATGGGATAGGATTCTTTTGATTTAATAGTGAGTTATTGTTATTGGAAACCCTATTCAGGGTCGCTATGAGTTGGAACTGATTCGATGGCATACAACAACAACAAAAACAATTGTTATCATAAGGAAGACCGTAGAAGAATTGATGCTTTTCAGTTATGGTGTTAGAGGAGAATATTGAAAGTGCCATGGGTTGCCCATAGAACTAACAGATCCGTGTTGGAAGAAGTGCAGCCAGCATGCTCCTTGGAGGCCAAGATGACCAAACTTCGTCTTTCATTCTTTGGACATATTGTCAGGAGGGACCAGTCACTGGAGAAGGATATCATGTTTTGTAAGGTGGAGGGTCAGCAAAAAACAGGAAGACTCCCCAATGAGATAGACTGTCCAAGTGGCAGCATCAGTGGGCTCAAGCGTGACAACAACAGTGAGGGTGACCTAGGATCGGGCAGTGTTTCGTTCTGCTGTGCATAAGGTCGCTATGAGCCAGCACCGACTCGATGGCACCTAACAACAACAACAATTTTTATCATGGGGTCCTGGTGTGGTGTTGTAAGTTAATGCACCAGACTGCAAAGCCAGTTTGAACTGCAAGGTTGGTGGTTTGAGCTCACCAGCTGCTCATTGGAAACCCTACACAGGGTCGCTATGGATCAGAAATGACTTGACAGCACTTAACAACAACAACTGTTGTCATGGATAATTGTGATTGTCACAACTGTAAAGGAAGAAGCTGCACAACAAAACAGGGGATTGGGGGAGGGGGCAGAGTAGTAAATCTTACAGTCCAGAACAGAGGACCCTAGGACCATTAAGAAAGAGGATCATGAGCAGAACATGGGATCCTAACCAGAGAAACAGCAACACCAGAGACAGAGGCAGAGGTGATGGCAGGGAGAGAGAGAACATTTGAGGACTGTAGACTCATGGAAAGAAATAGTGTGTGCTGATGGGCAGGGACTAGTCTGCAAAATGTGCCCTTTGATTGTTTAAATGATTATATATTCCTGTGTATTTTTGTGTACATTGAAAACAAACAAAAAAAAGGGAATAGAGGCAAATACTGGTGCAAGGAGGGGATTATAATCATTGCAATGAAACAAGATACAATTGGTTGAGTGCACAACTGATAGTTTATGCTATGTAGACTATTACTCAATTCACAATAAAAGCTTAAAAAAAGCATATAGATATATATGGAAGATGTGTCTAAAAACAACAGTTTAATATTTTGATATTTTTGTTTAATAACAAAATTTCTGTGATTTATACATATATTTTTTTACTTACTCTGACATATATATGCAAGGTTCTAAATTTCCCTCTACAGCCTGTGTGGATCTATAAGATAAGCACTGGACTGCTAACCAAAAGATCGATAGTTCAATGCCATTAGCCACTTCCTTGCAAACTCTATTCAGGGTCATTATGAGTTAGAACCGACTCAATGACAGTTTAACAACTAGAACAACAACAAATTTTCTTCCAAACACAGCTTTAGGTATATGCCACATGTTTTATATGTACTCTTTCTATTATAATGTTGTATGATGCCCACAAACCATTATTATTATTATTTCATTATTATATTAAAGATGTTCTAGTGTGTCTGGGCAGGCTTTTGGTGTGGTGCTGTGGATCAAGGTCGGCAGTTCAAACCCATCAGCTGCTCCTTGTAAACCCTATACAGGGTCACTTTGAGTCAGAACAGACTTGGCAGCACTTGACAACAACAGTGTGCCTGGAGGAGTCCTGGAGTGGTGCTGTAGGATAAGTCCTGGACTGCTAACCACAGATCTGTAATTTAAACCCACCAGCAGCTCCAGGGAAACCCTATACAAGGTCACTATGAGTCGGAACCAACTCGACAACACTTAACCACAACAAGTATGTCTGGAAGTGTTTCTTAAATTTTTTTTATAAATAGAAAGGTACACTACATACTAAGAAAAGTATATGGCTGACATTAGATATGAGCCACAACTAACTTTTTCAACTTATAAATTTGACCTAAAAATAGATTTAGGAATGAAACTCATTTGTAATCCAAGACTGCCTGTATATAATATGGTATTTGAAGAACATCCAAATCAAGTAACATTTTATTTCATAGTTCTGTTGTGGCACTGCAGAATAAGCACTGCACTGCTAACCACAAAGACAGTGGTTCAAACCTACCAGTCACTCCTAGGAAACCCTATACAGGGTCACTATAAGTCAGAATCAGCTTAATGGCACATAACAACAACAACATAGATTTTAATTAATACATTATGGTATTTTAGGTTAAAATATTTTCTAATATCCATGGAGATGTATTCTTTCCAAACAAATCAAATTTTCTAGTCTTTATTAATGATTTTGAGCTAAATTCCACTATAGTTAAAGAACATATTTTATATTGTGGTATAGTAAATTATGTCTCTTCTAGCCATAGTCTGTAACTCCTACCAAACAATGTTTCTCCCCTGCTGGGTCTGGGTAAGAGAAGGTGGGAAAAGATACTGATAGGATGCCATTATTCAGCTGAGGATGTTAGCAAAGTTCATTGTAATTGTAAAAACTTGAAACTCTAGCATGGGTTTAAAATGAGCAGTAAGTGGGGAGAATTGCAAAACCATCAAAGGAGAAGAGCCAGGAGTGGAGTGCATCCTTTGGACTCCAAGATCCCTTCACATTTAACCTCCTCAACCCAAGGACAGAAAGCTGGGACAAGGGAAGAGTGGCTGAGGGGCAGCAGTGGCTGAACCAAGAACCAGAGCATAAGGCAGAGCAGTTGACTTCCTAGCCCACGAAGCAAGTAACGCTGAGTGACTCTGTGCAGGAAGCTTGCTTGAAGATACTTCACGTGGGATTCTTAAGTGGGGAAGCTAGGATTGCTGACCCAAAGAGCTAGAGCAAGCGCCTTCAAGCTGAGGCCTATGGTAGAGTGGTGAGTCCCATGGACATTTATTAGCAGCTGACTAGAACAACTGTGCCCTGAGCATTTCTGACCCCAAATTGTACCATTAACTTCCGTAACTGTGAATATAGTACCTGAGTTCTCTGTGGCCACTGCAATGATTATCAAACCCAGTGGAATAGAAAGGGGGATGGGAGGAATAGTTAGTTGGTGTTGGGGTGTTTTTTTTCTTGTTTTGTTTTTCATATATGATGTCAATCCTTTCAATTTTTAAAAATGTTCATGCATATAATCAAAAATGCTTCAATCATGTGTTCTTCAAGTCAACTAGCCTATTATCATAATGCTTAAAAGTTTTTAATTCCTTGGTTTTTTTCTCTACATTGTCTATCAGTTACTGAGAGAAGTGTTACAAATTGCCATTATAACTGAAGTTTTCATTTTTTCCTTTTAGTGTTGTCAACTAATTTAAATACATATTTTTTGAAATGTTAAATACATTTAAGTTCAGAATTGCAATATTCTTTGTGAACTGAAGAATTTACCATTTTAAAATCTTCTTTATTAATGTTTTTGCCTTGATACCTACTTTTGTTGTGGTTGTTACTTGTCACTGAGTTAGTTCTGACTTACAGAGATCCTGTACATGGTTTCTGAGGCTTTTAATCTTTGTAGAAGCAGAAAGCCTCCTCTTTCTTCCAGAGAACAGCTGGCAGGCTCTAGTCACCTTGTGGTTTGCAGTCCAGGGGCTATCTTACAGAACCAGCACGCTCCCCTGATATTTATTTAATATTAAAAAGACTATCAGCTTTTTTTTTCCGGGGGGTGGGGGGAGAATCAGTATTTCACTTTTTAGGTGTTTCACCTTCCTCTATCAGTATATTTCAAGTATGCCTCGTGGAAACAACATTTAGATTTTTTTTTTAGATTAATTAGTCACGGATATCCACCCCCACTTCTATTTAGCAATTTACTGTAGTCTTAGCTGACTTTTCTTCTCAGTTAGGTAATTATACATTATTTAATACTATTCTAGTGATAGGTTCAGCAAGGATTTATCTAGAACAGATTAAACAAATTCAGGCCCCCAGACCAAATCTGGCACATTGCCTAATATATCTGTGAATAAAGTTTTACTGGAACATGACCACAACCATTCAGTTACATATTTTCTGTGACTGCTTTATGCTGTACAATTGCAGAGTTGAACAGTTGTGACAGCATACGTATGATCTGAAAATTATAAATTATTGACCACCTAGTCCTTTAGCATAGTGGTTACGAATCGGGCTGTGAGCTGTAAGGTCAGCAGTTCGAAACTACCAGTGGTTCCACGGGAGAAAGATGAGGCGTTCTGCTCCCATAAAGATTTACAGCCTCGGAAACCCTGTGCAGGGTCACTATGAGTCGGAACCGACTCTTCGGCACTCAACAACAACAACAACAACAAGCCCTTTACAGAAAAGACTGTATCAGTCTGGCCCTGGAGCACAGAGCATGTAACCTTGATTCATAAAAGCCAAACATAATGAATACTTTTACATCTTCCTAGACAATGCATAGCCCCTAGGTATGACAGAAATTACACTAGCCTTAGGAATACAATCACAAAATTGACATAATCCCTTGGCCTCATTGCCTTTACAGGTTAATAGGAAACATATGTCTCTTAAATTTTCCAATAAGAAAAGTTAAGAGTAAAGGTAAGGAATTTCCAAAAAGAAAAGTTAAGGGTGGAGGTATAGAATTTAACTTAACTCAAAGAATCTGGTCTTTGTCCCAGGCTCTTGAGAGACAACCTCAAAAACCTTGGAATTCCCCCAATGACTGAAGTGTCCTTTATCTACAAGGGCTCCAGAACAGACCTGACAGGTTATGCTAATGACTGACGCAGGTGGAGACCAGCCATAGTAGAAAGACACACTGCATGATAGCAGTAAACCTCAGGGGAAGGGCATGATCCAATCAGGCCTAATTGGAGTTCCAATTAGGAGTCCCTAATGCAGTCCCTCATACTCTCATACTTCGGACATATTGTCAAGAGGGACCAGTAGCTGGAGAAAAACATCATGTTTGGTAAGGTGGAGGATCAGAGAAAAAGAGGAAGACCCCCAACGAGATGGATTGGCCAAGAGGCAGCATCAATGGACTCAAGCGTGGCAACAGTAGTAAGGTTGGCCAAAGATAGGGCAGTGTTTCGTTCTGCTGTGCATAAGGTCGCTATGGGTCGGTACTGACTCGATGGCACCTAACAACAACAACAATGCAGTCCCAATTAAGATCTGGACAAGGAAGCTCCATGGAACTCCTGATTGGCAAAAGACAGCTGGTTCTCGGAAGGTTGATGCATCCTTTTTGGAACACAGTAGCTTCTTGTCAGGGACTCTTATCAGACCTCACCTTATGTAACCCTTCTTTATGCTAGTCCTGATTTACATCCTTTTAATAAAATTATATTCATAAGTATAATGCTTTCCTGAGCTCTGTGAGTTGTTCTACACAATGATAGAACTTGAAGAAGTAAGGAAATCAATAGATCAAAAAGTGAGGAGTGACCTCAGAGACCTCTGAGCTTATAGCTGGTATTCTGAGGGGAGAGAGGAAGTCCTTAAATTAGGAGCTAGCCAGTCAGAAGTAATGGGGCAATGGGAGCCTATAGCTTACGGCTGGTATACTGTAGGTACACTGTAAAAATCCCGAATTTGTAAATAATAGGTCAGACGTGAAGGTGTCTGGAGGGCTGTGCCTTTTAACTCTAACCTACATTTGGTGGTTAGGATCAAGGGAAAAAGTATTGCATCTGCAGTTAGTAAAAGAACTCAACAGATAAGTTGCAACTAATCTCAACAGAAAGCATATAAATTCCCCTCTGTGGCCTTTCTTATGATATAAAGCAGAGTCATTTAACTCAAGGAAACCCCAAGGAGTGTTCTAATCACCACTGAAATCTATGTAGTCAGGTCATAATACACTCCTGCCTATACTCTTATGGTCAAAAAATATATCTTTATAGATTTCTCAAGTGTAAAGGGAGTACGTATCCATATGCCCAAGGGCACATACTAATACATAGTAACTATAAGATCAGCCCATTACTTCCTATATAAGCAATCCTGAAGTATCTTTTCGCTTGTTCATTAATCATAACAACACTTGTTGGTGTTGTCAAAGCCAGCAACATTGTGGTTGTTAAGGTCAACAATATAAGGTTCCAACTAATAGTGACCCTGCATAGAGTTTCTAAGGAGCAGGCTGTCCAGTACAATAAGCCCTGAACTGAAAGACCAGTTTGAACTACAAAGTCAGCAGTTTAAAGTGGCCTTTCGGTCCAGTGCTCATTCTACTGGACTCCATAACAACACTTGTTGTTAGGTGCGGTTGAGTTGGTTCCAACTCATAATGACCCTACATAGGGTTTCTAAGGAACAGCTGTTGAGTTTGAAACTCCAACTTTGTGGCCCAGTGCACTACTCCACAGTACTATACCAGGACTCCATAACACTATGCTTTATTAATTCAGACTTTTTAAGGCAGCATAAAAAATAAAATGACTTTAAAAGAAATCAAAGTTAATTGCTGATAAAAGTAGAATAGCTATGAGTGTTAAACTAAATAAATCATAAAAGTTTTCTTCTGCCCTTTCACCTCTCAAAGAGTCAAGATTTTGTTTTTACAAGATGATTACATTTAGTTATTTGTAAAACATTAGCAGTAAAGAGATTTTAAAATCTAAATCCACATTTGATTAAGGCTATTTCCTGCAGTCTTATTTGTAATAGCCATAGACTCTCATAATGGTAAAATTTAGATTGGACTCAGAAAACAACAGACCTATTAAGATACATCTTAATCCCAATTTCTATACCGACTAGTTCACTTAGATTCTGTGAACCTTTAAGATTGGATTTATGATAATGGGGGGGGGGGAGCGGAGTGCCTTCTATAAAGTAGGTATTTAGTAAGTGTTAGTTTTCTTCTCCAAAACAGTACACTGCCTCAGGATTCTATGCCACATAAGTTATTTATGAGCTAGCCATCCTACTTTTTTCAAAACTCTGAACCTTCTTTACGTCTCATTTAAGTATAATGTTCAAAACCAGATTCTGATTTCTGGGAACAGTTGTTGAATTTATAAAAGCTATCCCATCTTTTACCATTTCTCTTCATCTGACAAGTGCACTGCAGCCAAAAGGCCATTAAGATGCCAATCTTATCAATAAGTTCCCTTCCCTCCTTTATATATCCAAAATGTTTAATCACTGACAATTAAATATCTACACAGTTTTAAATCCTACTGTAATATCACCAAGTGTCATTTGAGAACACTGCCAAAGGAAAGAAAATTTCATAGTACAACACAGTCAAATGCTATATTTTCAAAGCAGAATTCTGTTTTTTAAGATGTTTTAATGCTTCAATCTGGAGTCCTGGTGTGGCACTGTGGGTTAATGCGCCAGATTGCATAGCCGTTTGAACTGCAAGGTCACTATAGGGTTGCTATTGGTTGAAATTGACTCGACAACACTTAACAACAACAACAACAACGCTTCAATCCACAATGTTTTGTCTGGTTATAATTGAATTGTGAAATCCCTGTGAACTTTCAAAAGTTCCCAAAATTCAGACATTGAGTTCTGGAAATTAAGACAAAGAAAATAAAGACAGAAGCTGATACTCTCCTTTTATACATAGAAGTCAGAAGCTCATGTAATACAAAAGCTCTATGCTGCCCTCAGATTTTTAAAATGAGTAGCTCAAGTAAATGGTTCTAAAAGGCAAATACATGCAAAAACAACATAGAAAAAAACAAAACACAAAGAATATTACACACACTGGAAATTTATACTAAACACTGCCCCTTAGGGTCTCCAAGACTATAAAGCTTCCTGGGCGCAGTCTCATCTTTCTCTTGAGAAGCAGCTGATGGGTTTAAATTGTCTTATCTTCCTTAATCTTTTAAGATGGGAATCGTAAATTAAGCAAAGAAATCACTATTTCTTTTTATTAACTAATTTCTCTTAATTCAAGAATATATCCACACTAATAGTAAACATTGCTTTTTTCACAAATATTGTCATATTAAAATTTTTAGACATCTCAATAAAATCCTCCTACTTTCTAAAAGTGACCAATGGCTGGCAGCTCAATTTACAAACCCCAAAGCACATTTCAAATTATAAGACGATACCAACAAATATTACAAGAAAATTACTTCATTTTCCCTTTCTCAAATCCTAGACATTTAGTGTACGTTGTTGTTGTTGTTGTCGTTATGTGCCGTGGAGTCGGTTCCGACTCACAGCCACTCTGTACAGGGTTTCCGAGGCTGTAAATCTTTACGGGAGCAGAAAGCCTCATCTTTCTCTCGCGGAACAGCTGGTAGTTTCTAACTGCTGACCTGAAGTTAGCAGCCTAATTTGTAACCACTACGCTACCAGAGCTCCTTATTAATTAAATTTCCATTTTATTAGGTTCATATAAATTTCTATCAATTATAAAATTCTATTAATCATTTCACTAATGTTAGAAAACTCTATAAATATTTCAGGTATTACTGTTTTTCTTCAACTTTTCTTGGATCAATTCCCAAGAAAATATTTACTTTTAACCTAAATGTTATTCTTCTAGTAGTTTAAGAATAGCTGGTTATAAACGTACCTTGCTAACTTTATAAGATCACTACTTATTTATATAGCCAAATAACTGAGTATGCTACTGAGAGAGGCAATTTAGCATAGTAATTCAAAGTACAGACTTTTAAATCCTATAGCTCTATATCTAAGCCCAGGCTCTGCCACCTTATTAAGTATAGCTCAGGCAAGTTATTCATCTCTCTCAATTTCCTTACCTAAAAAATTATAGATAATAATAGTACCTATATCATGAGACTTTAAAAATAAAATTATCCTGGTAGCAAGACTAGCATAGTGACAGAGACAAAAACAGTATTCAATAAACATTAGTTGCTAGTATTATTCCAATAAGGAGCTCTGGTAGTGTAGTGGTTATGAGTTGGACTACTATCCTCAAGGTCAGCAGTTCGAAACTTCCAGCCATTCCATGGGAGAAAGATGAGGTTTTCTGCTCCCGTAAAGATTTATAGCCTCAGAAACCCTATGTAGGGTCACTATGAGTCAGAACCGACTCTACGTCACACCACCACCACCACCAGAGATAATAAATCTATGATTTTGTACTGTTACTACCCAACCTATTGCTGTTGACTTGATTTCAACTCATAGTGACCCTATACGATGGAGCAGAAATGCTTCACAGTCTCCTCTAGACAGAAGGAGGCTACCACATTTGTTTTCTCCCACAGAGCAGCTGGTGGGTTCAAACTGCCAACCTGTTAGCAACCCAATGCTTAACTCACCTCACCACTAGGACTACTTTATGAAAATTTAATAAAACTCCATTGTTGTTGTTGTCGAATGCCGTCGAGTCGATTCTGACCCATAGAGACCCTGTATAGGCTTTCCAATGAGCAGCTGGTGGGCTTGAACCGCCGACCTTGCAGTTCAAACAGCTTTGAAGTCTGGTGCATTAACCCACAGCACCACAATAAAACTCCATATTTAGATATAAAATAGGCTTGTGGCTAAAATTGGATTGAACATCAGTATATTATAGTATTAGGTTGTCATTTGATCCTAAAATTGATGGTACCCCAATATTCACCTACAGTGAGGTCCTTGACCTACTTCAAAATCTACAGAGAAAGAAAGAAGCCACTTACTGTTTACTGCAACCCACTCATTTAGATCTTCCCCCTCAGGAAGCATGACAGCCATCCGGAGGTTGCCACTGCCAAGTGTGGCTTCTGCATGCTTTAAAAGCTCATATTGGTGAGAACCCTCTGGAATGTTCTTCTTTGGTTTAAAAGTTTTAGAGGAGCGACTACCACTATGAATAGAAAAGCAAAAAAAAAAAAGGCATTTCAATATACAAGGCATGACTTTTAACAGAGTCTACTACATTAAATTATGACTAAAATAAAAGAAGGGATGGTAGCTTCCACCCCCCACCAGCATTAGCCCTAAATGGCATTGTTGTTGTTGTATACCATCAAGTCAATTCCAACTCAGAGAAAACCTGTATGGTTTCTGAGAGCAGCTGATGGGTTTGAACTGCCAACTTTGCAGTTAGCGGTCCAGTGCTTATCCTACAGTACCACACCAGGGCTCAAACTGTATGACCTACCTTACATCACAGCAATATCATTAACTACTTGAAATCCCACATATCTGTCAGTTTGTCACACTGTGGTGACATGCGTGTTGCTGTGATGCTGGAAGCTACGCCACTGGTGTTTCAAATACTATCAGGGTAACCCATGAGAAACAGGTTTCAACAGAGCTTCCAGACTAACAAAAAGACCAGGAAGAAGGAATAGTTGGTTCACTTATGAGGGATTGTTGTTATTGTTAAGTGCTATTGACTTGGGTCCGACTCACAGTGACCCTAGTTTTGGGTTTCTGAGGAGTGAATGATCAGTTTGAATCACCAAACTTGTAGAGGTAAATACTATTAACGGATGGTGCATGGAGAGGATTGTAATCATTGTAAACGAAACAAAATATGATTGGTTGAGTGCAAACCTGATGATCTGCCCTGTAAACTAACCCTCAATTCATAACAAAAGCAGAGGACAATGAATGCTGGTAAGGATGTAAAGAGGCTGGGACCCTCCTACATTGCTGATGGGACTGGAAAATGGTTCAACCATTCTGGAAAATGGTATGGCACTTCCTCAGAAACTTGGAAATAGAAATGCTTTATGATCCAGCAATTACTCTACTTGGTATATATCCACAAGAAATATAAGCCAAAACATGAGTAGATACAGGCACACTTATATTCATCGCAGCACTATTTACAATAGCAAAAAGATAGAGACAGTACCCATCAACAGAAGAACGGATAAACAAACTCTGGTACAAACACATGATCGAATACTATGCTACCATGAAGAATAACGATGAAGCTGCAAAACACCTCATAGCATAATGACGACATTATGCTGAGTGAAATTAGTCAGGCACAAAAGGACTATATTGTGTAAAACCATCATTGTTAAAGCTTAAGAAAAGATTTCCATACTAAAAGAAAAATGCTTTGATGTTTAGCAGGGATGGGAGGGAGAGCAGAGTAATTCATAGGTTAGGGGATAGATGCATAGTAACCCAGGTGACTGGGAGGGCAATGCCCAAGAAGTGGGAGGGGGGCAGATGGATGGGGATGACAGGGGAAGACTTAGGGAGGTAAGTGTGGGCTAAATGGAATAGAGACAGATTGTTATATGTATGCACAGCCTTGGAACAACAGGGCTGTATGATATAGGGATCGAGACATCATCTGAATGAGTAAAGGAGGGGAAATGATATAAAAGTACTTCACTGTTTTATAGATATTGTCTTCCCCTCCCTGCCTACTATTGTAATACACACATTCATGTGGGATAGAAAGGAATATTGGGGAATATGATTGCAAAAAGCTTGTAAGCCTGTCTTCAGCCTATAACTGATTAGGTTATCTTAAAGGGGGCTAGAATGTGCCCAGGTGAATAAGCCTCTTGTTAAGTAAGCCTTTGTGGAGTATGGGGCCTTAGGCAGAACCTCCAGGAGGTGGAACAGTCCCAACTGAAAAACATACAGACCAACCCAGAAAGGCTAGTAATGAGAAGATACTTCTTAAAAGAAAGAACAAGGAAACCTCTCACTCCCTGACTTCAAATTTTATTACACGGATCTCTGGTAGTATAGTGGTTACGAGTCAGGCTGCCAACCTCAAGATCTGCAGTTCGAAACTACCAGTGGTTCCATGGGAGAAAGATGAGATGTTCTGCTCCCATTAAGATTAACAGCCTTGGAAACCCTGTGCAGGGTCACTATGAGTCAGAACCGACTCTAGGGTACTTACCAACAACAACAACTGTGGTCAAAACAGCCTGGTACTGGTATAATGAAAGATACATTGATCAATGGAACAGAATTAAGAATCCAGAAATTAACCCATCCACATACAGCCAACTGATTTTCGACAAACTACCTAAATATTGCAAGGGAAGGTGATATTTCTCCAACAGATGGTGCTGGTAGAACTGGAGAACGATATGCAAAATACTGAAACAAGAACTTCACCTCATGCCTTATACAAAAACCAACTTAACATGGATTAAAGACCTAAATGTGAATCCCAAAATTATGAAGGCCATCAATGAAAAAATAGGGACAAATGTGAGGGCACTAATTCAGGTAAGACACAGACTACCAATCATTTTGAAAATTACACAAACAAAAGTAGACAAAATAGATGATTGG
>NW_006408772.1:3211652-3216970 GCF_000296735.1 Chrysochloris asiatica | reverse complement strand
CTTGTAAGTCTGTCTTCTACCTATAACTGATTGGAAAACCTAAATTGGGGCTACAACGTGCCCAGTGAAGGAGTCTTCCTACAGAACTCTGCATTACATAAGACCATAGGTAGAATCCTGAACCGCATCCAGAATTTTCTGAGGTGGGAAATTTACACTTGAAAGAACAAGCAGACCAGCCTGGAGCCGCTAGAAGAACAGAAGATATTTCTTGAAAGAAAGACCGACAGGAAAAATACAAAAAAATAACAGCAGTCCAACTCATTACTACAAGAACAAGCAAGTTGCTTGCCCAGGAGACATCAAGGCAAGTGGCCAGGTCCCCTCAGGGCAAACCCCCTTCCAAGACTAAGACTCAATGGGAATATAGGAGCAGATATGCACTCTGATTGGTGACCACGTTCATCACCGATAAAGAGAAATGAGGGAAAAACAGCAATGAAGCTGCGAACCCTACAATGTTCAACAGACTCCTGTGAACCCAGGTGGAGACCTGGTTGGCCAGCAGTGTGGCAAGACCTAGGGAATCTTGGGCCACAAAGGACTAGAGTGTGAGAGTGAAGCATCTAGCTAATAGGAAGAGAGGGCATATGCATAAGAACACCCACACTTGCAGATAATACCTACTTGACCTGGCTTCAATGACTGGATGATCGGAGATCAACTAGAAGAAGAAAGAAGAGGGAATAAAGAGTAATCTGAGACAATATGATGAACTTGACCTACACCTATGAATGCAGTAGCTCAAAAGAGAGAACAAATGTTTACAGCGAGAATCATTCCCACCCTCCTCCATACATGGAGTAGACAGGGATGGGCAACTTGGATATTGGCTACCCAAAATGCGGGGGGCGGGCACTATAAAGGCAAGAAGTGACTGGCTTACAAGCTTTCAAGAAGGTGCCTAGATCCAGAAGGCACGGAGGAAGATAGAATCTTCACTGAGTAGTATCCAATCTTCTGGGTGGGGTTGATGAAAGGAGATTGGGCTAGGTCTCATGTGGTACAATAGTGAACAATTGTTATCAGGACTGACTGTGAGGGTGGGAAATGTAAAGGTAGACATTTTGTAGCAAAAGGTGGGGAATGATTGACTTTGCAGTCTAGGAGCGGAGGTCCCTGGGACCATCAAGGGAGAAGACCGGAGAGCGGGACCCTACTCAAAGAAGCAGTGATGCCAGAGATGGTGGCAGAGATGAAGACATGGAGTGATGGAACGGCTGGGGACTCTAGACCCAGAAGGAAGAGGGGCTGTGTGCTGATGACTGGGGCGGGGGGGGGGGGTGGGAACAGGCTTGCAGGGTATACTCTTTGGTTGGTTGATGATACATGGAAGGGATTGTAACCATGGCAATGAAATAATATACCATAGGATGAATGTAAAGCTAATGTTCTCCTCCCTTGTAAACTATCACATAATTCACAATAAAACATTAAAAAAAATAGACCAATGGGGGCAAGGGGAAGTAATCAAGGCAAGAAAAGTAAGTCCATCAGGATAAACCCCTTTCTAAGACTAAAACACAAAGGGATCACACAAACAGTCACTCTTGCATGCACACTGGTGACGGCCCTGGTTAACTTGTGAGTGGAAATGGGGGAAAGGCAGCAATGAAGACATTGGCTGAGCTCGGCTTGCTGACCTGAACTTGATCAGTTAAAGATAAAGAAGTCTGATACAGGGAATAAGCATTGAGAAAGATTCTTCATATCAAGGATCAAGCTTGCCCCCTCAGTACACTGGGTTGATAGGGACAGGCAACTTAGACTTTAGCTATCAAAATTGGGGTTTATAGAGGCAAGAAGTGGAGTCCTGGTGTGGTGCAATGGGTTAATGCTCTGGACTACAAAGTTAGTTTGAACTGCAAGGTCGGTGATTCAAGTTCACCAGTTGTTCCTCAGAAACCCTATACAGTGTCACTATGAGTCAGAATCGACTCCACAGCACTTAAAAAACAGCAACAACAAAAGGCACAAAGTGGCTGCCTTACAAGCTTTCAAGAAGATGCTTAGTGCCAGGATGAGGCGGGTGAAATAGAATCCCCACTGAGTAAGTTTTCCTCTTGTCCTGAGGGGGATAGGATTTTATGATTCAATAGTGAGTAACTGTTATCAGTACTAATAGTGATTATCACAACTGTAAATGTAAAAAAGGTGTAACTAAAAGCAGGGAACAGTTAAGGTGTCATTTCAGGAATAGAGAACCCTAGGACTACAAAGAAGGAAGAGCATGAGAGGAGCAAGAGATCCTAACCAGAAAAGTGGCATCAACAGAGATGGTGGCAAAGGTGATGGCATAGAGAGACAGAGCAGCAGAGGACTGAGAAAGCCCATGGACTGAGAAAGGCAGTGTACCTTCGGACAAGAAGCTGGCTTGTAAAATGTGTCCTTTGGACATTTAAATGAATATATATTTTCAATGTGGTATGTGTACATTTTTTTAAAAAAGGCAAGAGAGATAAATAATGTTAGCTGATGGTACGTGGGGAGAGGGGATTGTGTAATCATTGCAATGATTTGTTCAATGTAAAACTGATGATCTGCCCTGTAAACCTTCATTCAATTCACAACAAAAGCTTTAAAGAAAAAAAAAAAAAGAGTAGCTACACAGTTATTTTAGGTTTCAGAGACCAAGGATTAAATTGCCAAATTCTCATATTTTGTACAGTTCCCAACACAGCATCAAAATTATGTAACAATTTAGAATGTGAATATCTAGAAGTTTTGTATTAATAATTCACAACATTACTCTGAATGCTTCTCTTTCCTACTAAACATAAGGATTCCGGTTTATCTTTACTAGTTCTCTTATACTCTTATTTGAAGGTACATTAATTTTTAGAGCAAAACAGAATGGTTTAACTAATTGAGTCCCATGGGAAAGTTCTGAACACACCTTCCTTATAATTAACTAGTCTTCCAATTTATCTACCTTTTGTAAATTTCAACAGCATCATTTATTTCCTCTTAGAAACCCAAAGGAATAGGTTGTGGTCCATATTGACATCTCAGTTAAATCTCACAAACTACTGGAAAATGGGTTTGTACTCAAGCCAACAACTGAAAGGTTGGCTACTGAATGAAAGGTTGGCAGTGTGAATCCATCCAGTTGCACCTGGGAAGAAAGGCCTGGCAATCTACTTCCAAAGAAGCAGAGGCAGTTCTACTCTGAAAAACATGAGTTTATCTTGAGGCAGAATCAACTGGATGGCAACAGCATACAACCCTAGGGAATCTCCCGCTTTTCTAGGCAATTAGAGCCACTTGGAGGTCATAAGCCAAGGGAGGAGCTATATACAATAACTCCACAAGGGCAGGCTCAGATCTAAATCTGCAAAGTCGACCCAGGCCAGCCCCTGGACTGGATCTTACTAGGAGAGGGAGCTGAGGGGATGTGTGGGATGGAGGGGGGCAGGGAAATGGGGAGAGGGAAAGGGAAGGGAAGGAGGTGGGCGATATGTGCAGGCCCACCCTCCAGACGCAGCATGGCCAGTTTGAACTTTCTCAGATGGCTGTGAAGGCAAGAGGCCAGTAGATGGCTGAGTATATTGTCTACTGACATAGACAAAACCACTGACTTTCAGTCTGTGCCCCCTGCCCCATGTTGTGTGAGCTGCTTTTTTGTTTGGTTTGGTTTTGGTTTGTTTGCTTGGTTTTCCTTTTTCTTGCATCACATGGCAGGAGAGAAAACAGCAACTGCAGTCATACAGCCAATCTACAGCTGTACCTTCTAGAGCCCCGTGAATTGGGCAAGAGCCAATACCAGTTGCTATACACCAAAGCAGTATCTAAAACCAGTATTTGTTACGAATACTCTGAACAGTGAACAGAGAAGTTCATCTCCTGATCACACCAACATACATTCATCATCTTAATACAAATAGTACACCACCACAATGTCTAGAAAGCATCAGAAAATTTCTGTTCACATGAAAAAACAAGATAGTGTAACACAAACAAATGACCGACCAATAGGCAGAGCTACAAAGTGTTTTGAGGAAGAAGAGGTACAGGAACTACCTAAAAAAAATTTAGGAGACTGATATTGAGGTACATCCAAATGTCCCATAGAAAGGTTGAAGATAAATCTCTCAGTACCGTTAAGATAGAAGAACAAGCAGAAAAAAAGAATGAAAAAATCCGAAGAAAGCCTAAGATTCATGTGGGACAACATAAAGAGGAATAACTTAAGGGTGACTGTTATTCCAGAACAGGAAGAGGCAAAGAAAACACATAAAATATAGTTGAAGAGCTGCTCAAGAATCTCATAAACTATTACCTGCTGTCTTAATATTGTCTTCTATCATTATTCTTAATTTTTACCTCCTTATTATTCAACCCAAAGAGCCCTGGTGGAACAGTACTTAAAGTACTTGGATGCTAACTTAAATACTGGAGGTTCAAAACCACCACCTGCTCCACAGAAATATATGTGGCAGTCTGCTTCTGTAAAGCTAAACAGCTTTAGAAACTCTATGTGGCAGTTCTATTCTGTCCTATAGGGTTGCTAATTCACTGCCAGACTCAACACAATGTCAACCCAACTATCAATAATCATTCTTACTCAAAATACAAACTACAAATATTTTATTCCTTCTTAAGGTTATTTAATTTTGTTTTAATATGTTTTGTTTTAAAAATAAAAAGAAGAAAAACAAGTTTATAAACATCCCAAGTTTTGAATAAATATCTTGGGGTATTTATTCACTACCAAAACATTAACATAATGACAGCAATTAATTCATACCTATCGATAATTACATTGAATGTCAATGGATTGAATGCACCAATGAAGAGACGAGAGAGTGGCAGAATGGATAAGAAAACAGAACCCTTCAATATGCAGCCTGCCAAGAGACACACCTTACACACAAAGACAGAAACAGACTAAAAGTTAAAGGATGGAAAAAAATATACCCAGCTAACTGCAACAATAAACAAGCAGGAGTGGCAATACTAATCTCTGATAAAGTAGACTTTAAGACAAAAACCAGCATAGAGATAAAGGAGATAAAGAAGGGCACTATCTCATGATCAAAGGCTCAACTGAGCAAGACAACATAACCATAATAAATATCTATACTCCCAATGAAAGAGCACCAAGATATATGAAGCAAAATTTACTAGAATTGAAGACAGAAATAAATAAATCTACAATTACAGTGGGAGATTTTAATACGTCACTTTCGAAAAGGGACAAAACCAGAAAGAAACTCGACAAAGTTACAGAGGAACTAAACAGCACAATCAACCAACTTGACCTCAGAGACGTGTACAGAGCATTCAACCCAACAACAGCACAATATACATTCTTCTCC
>NW_006408772.1:3190450-3194722 GCF_000296735.1 Chrysochloris asiatica | reverse complement strand
TTTCTGATTGCCTCCAGGTACATGTGATCAGGACATGGGCTTCCCTTTTCACTTTTTTTATTACTCAACTCAGAGTAACTGTAGCAGGTGTTGGCTGTCTATCTGGTGTACAGCAGATTGTATTGGTTCCTGACTGGATGATGGAATTTTATAGGGTGTGACTGTAACTTGGCTATATGACCGCAATTGCTGTGTCTTCTTGGGTAATGTAGGGAAAGAGTCCCCCAAAAGTAAAAGGGACACCAAGAAAGAAAACAAAAACTGACAACAAAAAACCAGATTGGATACTAATCGCAAAAATAATACCTGTAGCAAAATATGAGTATGGCTTTAACGCCCCTCTCTCAACTTCTTGCCTCAAGGCTGCCTGAGAAATTTCAAGATGTTACTATTGCTCCCTATGATGTAACACAGGATTTAATTTTCAGCCTATTTCCTTTTCAGTCTGTCTCTCTTCCCCTCTACAATCCCATTCAGGTGTTTCTTCAAGTGAGAAACAGCTTAGGACTGGCTGGAGCTGTTCTGGGAAACCATTCTGTTTTAGGCAGTTCCTGTTTTTCCCTCTCCCATCTTAGATTCTGCATGCTGTGGTCTTTGCCTAGTAGATCCATGAACATGTGTAGTTGAACCCTCTGGGGGTGGGGGGCTGTCCACTCGCTCAGTGACCCCTTGTAGTCATCAGAGTGGAGGTAAGCAGACAGCAAGAGACAAATCAACAGAAAGAAAAAAAAATGTTCACACCTTTACCTCCGAGGATCAGTCAGATCTCTGCAGTTGGAGAATTCCTCTGATGCTTCATCTGCTTTAGGAGTTACTGGCAGCTGCAGGCAGGTGCAGATCAGAAAACATCACCTTTCTTGGTTCTGCTACAAATCCCACTAGCAGTAAGCCTTCAATCTTTCTAAATATTCCTTTATACGTAGTTCAGAGTTCAGGGACCATCCCCTGAATCTGCTTTGTCCACTATTCTATGTTATTGTTGGCAGTGGTCTGTGCCACGCTTCTCCCTAATCTGCCACCCCGTAGAGTCTATCAACAGAGGCATGTTTTTAAAACAATCTTCCTGTTGTTATCTGCCATCCAGTTGGCTCCAACTTATGGTGACTCTATGTACAACAGAACAAAGCTGTTGGCCTGTCCCATGCCATCTTCACTTAAGTTTATTAATGCAGTCACTGTGAGTTTTGTGTGCCTCCCAACACAGGGGGCCAATCCTCCAGAACCATATTGGCCAGTATTCTGTTGTGATTCATACAATTTTCATTCATTTTCACAGCTAATTCCAAAGTCGGTCATCACTAGCCTTGCTAGTCTGCTTAGTCTGGAAACCCTGCTGACACCACCATAAGTGATTCCGTTGGTATTTTAAATATCCATGGCATAGCTTCCAGCAGCATAGCAACACTCAAGCTAACAAGTATGACAACCTTGTAGACAGGGATGGGAAAACAATCCTAAAATCACCTAACTCCATTTTCCCTTATTATATAAATAGATCATACTCTGCATTAAGGAAAAACAAAATTGTAGCAGACAGCAATTTCTTCCCCACTCCAAAACCAAATCCACTGCCATCAAATCAATTCTCACTTGACATCTTTCACCATACTTATTCTACCTGTATGCTGAGCAAATAATCCGAGAAGCAGGTTTATATGAAGAAAAACGTGGCATCAGGATTGGAAGAAGACTTATTAACAACCTGTGATATGTACATGATACAACTTGCTTGTTGAAGAGGAGAGGACTTAACATACTTACTGATGACGATCAAAGAGCACAGCTTTCAGTATGGATTCCATCTCAATGTAAAGAAAACAAAAATCCTCACCACTGGACCAATAAACAACATTCTTATCAATGGAGAAAAGATTGAAGTTGTCAAGGACTTGATTCTTCTGGGATCAACTATCAACACTCATGGAAGCAGCAGTCAAGAAATGAAACGAGAGTAAGTAGGCATCGGAAGTGATGCAACAGCACTTAACAGCAAAAACAACATTATCTCCTTGAAAAAATAGACAATTATAAAGAAACAATTATGGGAGAATTATTGTTTAGTTGTAAGTTCCTACTCATAACAACCCTGTGCAGGGTTTCTAAGGAGGAGCTGGTGGGTTTGAACTGCCAATCTTGTGTTTAGCATTTCAGTGCTGATCCTACAGTTCCACACCAAGACACCTAGGGAACAGCAGAGAGTTAAAAGCATTCTCCTTTTGCAAAGGGAGGTCAACAGATACCACAGTGAGGAGAATAAAAAACTTGAGGTTGACATATAAATTGATTGTGATGATAGTTACGTAATCTTGTGTACATAATTTTAAGATTTGAATTGTACACTTTAAATGTAAAATCTGTATAGTATGTGAATTATATATCAGAAAAACTATTCTTTTAAATAGGTGAAAACAAAATATACACCTAGCTAAAGGAGCTCTGGTAGCGTAGTGGTTACAAATTGAGCTGTGAACCGCAAGGTCAGCAGTTCGAAACTACCAGCTGTTCCACAGGAGAAAGATGAGGCTTTCTGCTCCCGTAAAGATTTACAGCTTCGGAAATCCTGTGTAGGGTCGCTACAAGTCAGAACCAACTCCACGGCACTTAACAACAACAACAATTAAAGTTAACCAAAATGAACAGTGACCCACACTAATATAACCAAATGACTTTTGATAAAGGAGCAAAAGAGGCAAATCAATGGAGAAAGGAAAGTGTTTTTAATAAAAACCATTTATTAAAACACAGACCTTATACCCTGCACAAAAATTAACTCAAACTGTATCACAGACCAAAATATAAAGCACAATATTATAAAAGTTCTAGAGGAAAACACAGGAGAAAGCCCATGTGACTTTAAGTTTGGCAAAGAGTTTTTGAGTAATATACCAAAAGCATGATCCATCAAAGAAAAAAACAGTGGACTTTACTAAAATTTCTGCTCTATGAAAGACATGGTTAAGGAATAAAAGGGCTCAGCAAAATGGCAGAGTATAAGATCAATATAAAAAAATCAGTCAGACTCCTCTACACTAAGGAGAATTCCAAAAAGGAAATAAAAATAAAAATAAAAACCATTTATAATATCCCTCAAAAGATAAAATATTTATGAATACATCTAACTTAAAGACTTATGTAAGAGTAAGCAAAATAAGTATTGTTACTAGTATTCAGTGCTTGCGAGCAGCCATCTAAGACACAATTCAACCTGCCAAAAACAAAACATTAAGAAAATAATCAAAAGCACTAAGAAAAAACAAGTCTATACAAGACACAACCTCATCTACCTTGAAACCAGAACCATATGTTTCTGGCTACCGCCATTGATCATTCTGACTGGGGCCACAACAGATGGCCCCAAATAGAATGGCAAATTTGAACCTCAAGGTTGGAGGTTCAAAGTCACCAACTACTCCTTGAAAACCCTAAACAACAGGGTTGCTATGAATCAGAGCCAACTTGATGGCACTTAATAATAACAACATACAGTGTACTTGACTATTAAAGGCAAGAAATCAAGACTTGCACATGAAAAGCTTAAAGAGCATCAACTTGGCAACTGAGTTAGCAGGAATTCCACATGTATTAATATTTTGACAGAGTAATATCTGGAAGGTTTAAATGGAACCTTAAACAGTATTTCTTTTATAAAAAAATTTCCTAACTTTCCACAGAAAATTGTCCATTCTCTCTTGTGTATCATTGTAGCTTAAGACACCTATATCACCTAATTGTGTATATTTGTGCTTATTCTCTTTTAGAAAGCTCTTTAAAGATGTGAGGATGTGTCCTCTTTGTTTTTGTTAATCCTACCACCAAATATGGTATTTGGTATATAGTAAACAGCAAAATATTTGGAGTCAGGGAAAGCTAGGTTCAGGTCCTATCTTTGTAGCTTGTAAGCTGTCAAACTTTAGGCAAATTATACAACTTCCCTAGACTTATATCAGAGTCCTGGTGTGCTACTGTAGGATAAGTACTGGACTGCTAACCTCAAGTCAGTGGTTCAAGCCCACCAGTCACTCCTCAGGACCAACTCAAGGGCACTTAACAAACTTGTATCTAAAAAGTTGAGGATGATTTAACTAATTTTGCAGGACAAGCATGAAAATTAAATGAGCAAATGTATCTATAAAGCATTTTAGTCCTGAGGTAGCTGTCACTGCTCACGCTCACAATCGTTGCAAATGCTCAATACAGGAAATAATAGATGAAAAAGGTTCAATAACTGAATAACTATGTATATTGTTGTTGTCAGGTGCCATCGAGTCAGAA
>NW_006408772.1:3188318-3189630 GCF_000296735.1 Chrysochloris asiatica | reverse complement strand
CAGACTCAATGGCACTTCACAACAACAACAATTTAAATGACATGGATATTGAAGGGGTGGGTCTTGTTCTTATTGAAAGTACATGTTTATTGTAACCATGGCAATGAAATGATACATGATAGAATGAATGTAAAGCTAATGTTCTCCCATGTAGACTATCACATAATTCACAATAAAACATTTTTTAAAAAGTACATTTAACATTTTTTAAAAAGAGAAAGATCTATCATCTTAAAAAAAAAAAAAAAAAAGTGCAACCAATCTAAAGATTTACACTAGAACAAAGAAAGTAACAAATAGATTGGGAATATTTTCTTACTCCAACACCAAAATTTCATTTTCAATCTTAGACCTTTGACAGTCCTACTGTACTTTAAAAACCAGGTTGACTAAAGCAAGGCATCTCAGCAATTCTAAGCAAGCTTACTCGTCTCCTCCCGTCAACAGGGAAGAATAAGCTTTTATATTTGTAATAACAGTAGGTTGTAATTTCCTCCCAGCTTTGAAAGTAGTTTAACCATACTTTAAAACCCAAATGCACTTCCTTGTAATACAAGGTCACTGATTACTTACAGCTTTTTTTCAAAGTAAAGAAGAAGAATTTCTTTGGCATTTAATCCAAAACTACCGCCCACTGGAAAGGTGCAATAAAAGATCAAGTCATCAGCCTTGGCAGTAATGGAACAATCTTTACATCCACTGCAAATCTCAAATTAACACTACAAAATAGGTTCACCCTCAATGCCTATAACCCAGGGTTTGCCTACAAATACTGACAAATACAAACACAGTAAGTAGTAAATAAATCTGTGACATAGCAGTTTTGTGGTCTAAATGCTCTGAAATAAAGATTTTATGATAAAGAAGACAGCCTGAGATAAACAAAAAAATACAAATTGAAAGTCCTCTTTATCTTATATAATTTTGATAGAATTATTTTTCCCTTGTTTATGTCTACTCAATCCTAGAAAATCAGCTCAGGAGTCATTTTCCCCAGCAAGCTTCCTTGAACTCCTAGGCTGGGTTAAGGACTTCTTTATTTCTGTGCTCACATAAGAACCAATCATGTGTCTTTATTTTTCAATGCACCATGAGTTTCCCAGCGACAAAGACTGTTTCTAAGTCTATTGAATCTTTAGAACCTAGCACAAGGACTAGGTCAGAAAAAAATCCTCAATAAATGTCTTTTGAACGAAACTAAATTTCAGGTGTCTAACCCGAAAATTAGACAGTACAGAAAATGTTTTCACATTTGTGAAATAATTTCTATTTTCAGTTTATACAAATAAGTGTTATCATAATAGATTCAAGT
>NW_006408772.1:3185080-3186345 GCF_000296735.1 Chrysochloris asiatica | reverse complement strand
TGTGCATTACAGCTTGGAGGGCGTGTTATACGGCTGACTAGGTATGCGTGGCTGACCAGCTAGCAAGGCGATCTTACCGCCCTCCTAGCTAATATGTTCACCACGCCTGATCTGCCGGACGCCAGTAATGCATCTACTCTGGTTTCGGGGTGTCTCTTTGTCTCTCTTGTTGTGTCTCTTTGTCTTCTCTTGTGCTATCCCTATCGCCGCCAGATATCCCCTCCTCGTGAACCAAACTCCCGTGTCAAGGCAGGTCCCTGACAGAAAAGCTCCATATCATCAGTCAAAATAACTCTAGGGGCAGATTGTGGAACAGACCATCAATTGCTCATATGCAAATTCTAACTGAAGCTGAAAAAAATGAAAACAAGTCCACAAAAGTCAAAATATGACCCGTAATATATCTCACATGAATTTAAAGATCATCTGAAGCCCAGATTTGATACATTAAACACTAAAGACCTACGACCAGAAGAGTTGTGGGATGACATCAAGAACATCATACATGACAAAAGCAAAACGTCATTAAGACACTAAAGAAGGAAAAGATCAAAATGGATGTCAGAAGAGACACTGAAACTTGCTCTCTAGCGTAGAGATACTAAAGCAAATAGAAGAATGAGGAGGTACAAGAGCTGAACAGAAAATTTCAAAGGTCAGCTCAAGAAGACAAAGTCAAATATCACAACAAAATGTGCAACGAGATGGAGTCAGAAAACCAAAGAAGAACATGCTGTGCATTTCTAAAACTGGGAGAACTGAAGAAAAATTCAAGTCTCGACTTTCGTTATTGAAGGAGTCTCTGGGTAAATTCTCGAATGATACAGAAAGCATCAAAAGAAGATGGAAGGAATACACAGAGTCACTGTACCAAGAAGAAACGGCCGATGCTCAACTATTCAAGAGGTAGCATATGATGACAAGTCAGTGGTATTGAAGGACTAAGTCCAAGGCATTGGCAAAGAACAAGGTTCTAGGAATTGATGGAATACAAATTGAAACCTTTCAACAAACTGATGCAGCACTGCAGGCACTCATTCATCTTTGCCGAAAAATTTGGAAGACAGCTACCTGGCCAGTTGATTGGAAAAGATCAATATTTCTGTACATTCCAAAGAGAGGTGACCCAAAGGAATGCACAAATCATTGGACATCATTAATATCACATGGAAGAAAAATTTTGCTAAAGATAATTAAAAAATGGCTGCAACACTACATTGAAGTGAATTGCCAGAGGTTCAAGCCAGTTTCAGACTAGGATGTGG
>NW_006408772.1:3182807-3184515 GCF_000296735.1 Chrysochloris asiatica | reverse complement strand
CAAATGGATTTGCAGTCTGGTGCATTAACCCATAGCACCACACCTACCAAAACATGTCAGAGATTTTAAATTAAATAGCAAAACAACTGGATAAAGAGTTCAAAGTAACTGTATCTACAGGGCAGGAAAACTGAGTTTGTTTTTCAACACAAGCTTTATAGATTTGGTTCTAAATTAAATTATATACATATAACAAACTAAAAATTAAACTTTTAAATATTTAAAAATTTCAGCTTTAAAAAAGTTTTGAGTTGAAATTTTGTCTAGACTGGTCTGGTGAAAGGAGGTGGGGATATGATTCTTATAATTCAATAGTTAGTAACTGAACAAAAAGAGGGGAGTAGTTGATCTTACAGTCCAGGAACAGAGCAGCCTATGGCCATCTAGGAAGAAGAGCACGAGCGGAATGTGGGAACCTATCCAGAGACGGAGAGACACCAGAGATGGAGGCAAAGATGACGACATTGAGAGATAAGAGTAGCTGAGGACTCTAGACTCATGGAAAAAGAAAATCTGTGTGCTGGCAACCAGGTGCTTGTGGCCAGAGAAGCAAATACTATTGAATGATGATACAAGGAGGAGACTGTAATTATTGCAATGAAACAATGAATGTAAAACTGATATTCCCCCATGTAAACTATCACTCAATTTACAATAAAAACTTTTGAATAAAAAAAGAGTGGAACTACAATGGCAGCAGTACAAAGATCAAGCAGGGTAGAACCCCAATTCACCAACAGGAAGGCCTCTGCTGGCACAAATTTGCAAAATTCCTGCTATTCTGAGTACCTGAAAATACTATATGCATTAGTCTTAATTAGCTAGTGTTGTCATTACCTTAAGTAACACAAAATGGATAGCTTTAAAAAACAGACATTGATTTTCTCAGAGTTCAGAAAGGTTGAATTTAGGGTGTGACTCCAGGGGGAGGAACCTTCCTTGTCTATTTCAGCTTTGGACAGCTGACAACAATCCTTGGCTTTCCAGGACAGGTAATGGAAGCATCTGGTTCTTTCATTTGTCTTCTTCTTCCCCTATGTCTCCAAGTCTACTCTGGTGTTTTTACAACTCCGAAGTGATTAGGTTTAGTGTTTGCACTCTACATTGGTATGACCTCAATGACATAACAAAAGAGAAACCCTATTTCAAAACAGAGTCATACTCACAGGTACAAGGATTTGGGTTTTAGCACATATTTTGAGGGTTGGAGGGAGCATAATTCAATCCATAACAAACATGAATTTTATAGAGACTTCAACAATTTCAGACCTACCCCCAAATAAGCTTATTCAATATACAAAGAAGTATATTCAATGCAACATTCATGATCTTTAACCTTCATGAGGCAGTGGAGTTAGGTCAATGAGTTAACAACTAAAAACAAAAACATCCATATAACATACTGGTCTCCAATTTTAAGATTTTTGGGAAGAGACCATATCCTATTTATTTATGAACTCATGACTTTCCTTCTCCCACCCAAGTACCTAACACTCTGCTTTACACATAGGTGGCATTTAATAAATGTTTTTGTATTATGCAATAAGGCCATGCATTTGTAAGATATCTAAACAAAATTTGGAATGAGGAAAGAGCTTATATAATGGACTTCAGAATTTCATGAGTTATATAATAACAGTGTTTTATACAAGAATTTCTGGTTTATGAAAAGCTGCCATATATACCTGTATATTATCTCAGCATTCCT
>NW_006408772.1:3180003-3181482 GCF_000296735.1 Chrysochloris asiatica | reverse complement strand
CTGTGTCCTACAAAATGTCACCCACCACATGGAGGCAGACATTTAGAAACTGATGTCTATGATTTCTCTCACCTTGGTGATTTATGTTTTTCTTTGTCTTGTGCTTAACATCCATATAAGACTTTATGATAGAGTCTTTGTAATATTGTGTCTTTGAAGATGGGCTCTCTTTCCTCCCCAACATAAGCATGTAAAACTTGCTTTCCATCTAGAGATGCTAGAGCAAAAGGAAGAAATGAGCAGGTAAAACAGCTTAACAGAAAGTTTCATAAACACAAAGACAAGTATTATAATGAAATTTGCAAAGAAGTGTAGTTAGAAAACCAATAGTAAAGAGCACATGTAGCATTTCTCAAGCTAAAAGAACTGAAGAAAAAAATTTCAACTGACAATATTGAAGGATACTGTGGGGAAAAATATTGAATGATGCAGAAAACATCACAAGAAGAGGGAAGGAAAACACAGAGAAACTGTATCAAGAAGAAATGGTCGATCATCAACCATTTCAACAGGTAGCATATGATGTAGAGGCAATCATACTGAAGGAAGAAATCCAAGATGCACTGAAGGTATTCGCAAAGAACAGAGCTCCAACTGATGGAATACAAATTGAAACCTTTCAACAAACTGATTCAGCAGCAGAGGCACTAACTCATCTATGCCAGGAAATTTGTAAGACAGCTACATGGCCAACGGATTTGAAGAGATCCATATTTGTGCCCATTCCCAAATCCAAACAGAGATGACCCAATGGAATGCAGAAATCATCACACAATATCATTAACATAACATGCAAATAAAATTTTGCTAAAGATAATTCAGAAATGGCTGCAACGGTACATCTACAGAGAACTGCCAGAGGTTAATGCCATATTTAAAAGAGGACATGGAACTAGAGCTATCATTGCTGAGGTCAGATGGATCTTGGCTGAAAGCAGAGAATATCAGAAAGATGTTTACCTCTGCTTTATTGACTATGCGAAGGCTTTCGACAGTGTGCATCATGATAAACTATGGACAACATTGTGAAGACTGGGATATTTCAGAACATTTAACTTTGCTCATGAAGAACCTGTACATAGACCAAGAAGCAGTCAATGTTGTTGAGTATCACGGAGTCAGTTCTGACTCATAGTGACCCTGCATAGGGTTTCCGAGGCTGCAAATCTTTACGGAAGCAGAAAGTCTCATCTTTCTCCCATGGAACAGCTGGTAGTTTCGAATTGCCGACCTTCAGGTTAGCAGCCTGATTTGTAACCACTATGCTACCAGAGCTCCTTAGAAGCAGTCATCAGAACAGGACAACAGAACACCGAATGTTGTAAAATAAGAAAAGCTGTATGCCATGGCTATATTTTTTCACCACACTTATTCAATCTGTAAAGAAAATAATTCGAATAACTGAATTATGGCATCAGGATTAGAGGAAGACTAAGTAACAACCTATGATATGCAGAAGATACAACCATGCTTGCTGAA
>NW_006408772.1:3170438-3177878 GCF_000296735.1 Chrysochloris asiatica | reverse complement strand
GCTAGAAGAACAGAAGGTACTTCTTGAAAGAAAGACCAAGAGGAAAAATACAAAACAATAATGACAGTCCACCTGACTACTTGTAGTAGACAAGAACAAGCAAGTTGCTCGCCCAGGAGACATCAAGTCAAGTGTCAAGGTCCCTTCAGGACAAACTCCCTTCAGAGACTAAGACTCAATAGGAATACAGGAGGAGACATGCACTCTGACTGGTGACCACGTAGGTCACCAATAAGGGGAAGTAAGGGAAAAACAGCAATGAAGCAGTAAGCTAAGCCCTACGATGTTCAATAGACTCCTGTGAACCCAGGTGGAGACCTGGTTGGCCAGCAGTGTGGCACAACCTGGGGACTCCTGGGCCCAGAATCAATGGCATAGCCACAAAGGACTGGAGTGGAGAGTGAAGCGTCCAGCGGATAAGAAGTGAGGGCATATGCACAAGAACACCCACATTTGTAGATAATACCCACTTGATCTTGTTTCAATGGCTGTATGATCAGAGCTCAACTAGAAGAAGAGAAAAAAAAGAGTAACCTGATACAATTTGATGAACTTCACCTACACCTATGGATGTAGTAGCTCAAAAGAGGGAACAAATGTTTACAGCGAGGATCATTCCCATCCCCTTGATACACAGGGTAGACAGGGTAGGAGGGCAACTTGGACATTGGCTACCTAAAATGGGGGGCTACAAAGGCAAGAAGTGACTGGCTTACAAGTTTTCAAGAGAGAGCCTAGATCCAGAGGGCGTGGAGGAAGGTAGAATCTCCACTGAGTCGTATCCAATCTGTCTGGATGGGGCTGATGACAGGAAATGTGGATACGTCTCTTGTGATACAATAGTGACTAACTGTTATCAGAACTGATGGTGAGGGTTAGAAATGTAAAGGTAGATGTTTTGTAGCAAAAGTGGGGGAGCCATTGACTATGCAGTCTAGGAGTGGAGGTTCCTGAAACCATCAAGGGATTAGAGCAGAGTGCACCAGAGAAGCAGAGACACCAGAGATGGAGGCAGAGACGATGACATGGAGAGACGGAGCAGCTGGGGACTCCAGACCCAGAGAGAGAGTTATTGTGTGCTGATGACCAGGGGGCAGTCTTGCAGGGTATAACCTTTGGTTGGTTGATGATGCAAGGAGAGGATTGTAACCACAGCAATGAAACAATATACAATAGGATGAATGTAAAGCTAATGTTCTCCCATGGAAACTATCACATAATTCACAATAAAACATTTTTTTAACAAGTACTATGGACAGCGAGAAGAACAAACAAATTTGTGTTGGAATAAGGACAGTCAGAGTGTTCCTTAGAAGCCAGGATGGTGAGACTTCATCTCTCCTACTTCAGATATATTATCAGGAGGGACCAGTCCAAAGACAAAGATATCACTCTTGACAAAGTGGAGGGTCAGTGGAAAAGAGGACGACCTCCAATGAGAGAGACAGGCATGCTGGCAGCAGCAACAGGCACAAGCATCAATTGTGAGAATGGCATAGGGCTGGGCAGTGTTTCATTCTGTTGTGCATAGGGTCACTATGAGTTGGAACTGACTTGACAGCACTTAACAACAACAACAACAACAACAGTATGTAGGGAGTCTGGTGTGGCAATGTAGGATATGCAGTGGACTGCTAACCACAAGGTTAATGGTTCAAAACCATCATCTGCTCCTCCAAAACCCTACACATGGTCACTACGAGTCAGAACCATCTCAAAGGCATTTAGCTACAACTACATAGATATGTAGAGATAGTGCTCTCCAGTCTAGATAGATGTTGCCTCACTCTCACCAGAGTCCAAGAGGAGACTTTCTTCTCAGTGGTGCTTGTTTTGTTAATGGCCAATGGCATTATAAAAAAATTAAAAGATGGGGAGACAGGCTTAGTTAACTATAGCTATCACTCCCCAATACAGCCCCAACACTTTACAAAGACTG
This sequence comes from Chrysochloris asiatica, assembly GCF_000296735.1. Lineage (NCBI taxonomy): Eukaryota > Metazoa > Chordata > Mammalia > Afrosoricida > Chrysochloridae > Chrysochloris > Chrysochloris asiatica. The sequence goes on along the minus strand of NW_006408772.1, from coordinate 3,175,939 downwards.
TATCTTCCCACTTGGGGAAATTCTAAAGTCAGTCAGTTCAATTCAACTGAGACGTATTTTGAGCCCAAATATCTAGCCATTTAAAATTATACTCTTGGGTGTAATTAGAAATACTGAATTTTAAATATACTCAACCTCGATAGTTTGCCATTTCTCAGATTTAAAACTGACAAGGTTGGCTAAAGATTGATTAAAGGGTTGAGCATTCTGGCAGACAGGACCTCTTTGGATGTCCCTCACAACAGGTTACAGACCCAACACCAATCTTCAAAATAACGCTGTGCTCAGGGCGACTTACATTTTGACATATGTGTTGTTCAATTATTTACAAGTACGATTTGTAAGAGTTGAAAAGAAAAGAATCCGTTAAATACTGGCAAGGGGTAGAGAAGGGTAGGGCAGAATGGAACAAGACATGTGTGAATAAAACTATAATGAAAGGAATTTTTAAACAAAAGCTATTTCAGTAGATAAATCTAATGCCACAGACACTAACAAACAATGGAGAGCAGGGAGGTCATGCAGATGTTCATCCATCTTGAACAAGATCCAAAGTATTGAGATACCAGAATTGTTATTGTTGTTAAGTGCTGTCAAGTCCATTCCAACTCAGCAACCCTGTACAAGGTTTCCAAGGAGCAGCTGGTGAGTTTGAACTGCACTGTAGGATCAGTACTGGACTTCGAAGAAGAAGGTCAGTAGTTCAAACCTCCTCCTCAGCTGCTCCTCGGAAACCCTATATTGGGTGGTTATGAGTCGGAACAGACTGGACGGCACATAATAACAACACCAAAAGGGGCCAACACATGTCCCAATAAGAGAAACAGGACAGTAAAGGTGACTGGACAACAAGGAGGGTGGCCACGCTGTATACAGAGGACTAAACAAAAAATTATAATGAGGATAATGGGAGCCAGCTTTCTCACTGACACTAAAGGAAGTGACAAATACTGAACGGGGAAAAGCATGAATGAAGCCCACAGTACTGACTTGGGACTGCCAAGTATCAGCGTGCACTTGTTCAGTACATACAGATGTTGTTGTTGTTGTTGTTAAGTGCTGTTGAGTCGGTTCTGTATAGTGTTTCCAAGGAGCAGCTAGTGAGTTTGAACCACTGACCCTGCTGTTAAACCGACCTTGAGGTCAAATGCTCATCACACCATATACAGATGGTATAGGAAAAATATATAGAAATGTGTGAGTGTATCTTAAAACACTGTTCACTGAGAGAAGTCCTCATTGCACAGTGGTGAAAACACTCAAGAGCTTAACCAAAAGGTTGATTTACACCAGTCTCTCTACAGAAGAAAAATGTGGCAATCTACTTCCAAAAATATTTACAGCCTTAAAACCCCTATAGGGCCAACTAACTCTACTGTCAAGTGTTTGTTTTTCGATCAACTGAGGGCTTGGGAATTAGCAATACATCTCTAGTGATGGATATACCTATTACCCATATTTTCGTTTCTAAATATCACTGTCCACCAAATAGAATCAAAACTCTTAAAGAAATGGCCATTTTAGAGCTGAGAAAGTAGAAAATGAATCTATAATGTCTTGTGCTGCCAAACGTAAATAAGGAAGCACTCAGAGAGAAAGAAACAAGTCAAAGAAACACAGAAGCCAGTTTGCACAGGGCCCCCACTAGCCAAAATTGGGACAATCTGAGCACTAAAATAATACTGTTGTCGTTGTTAAGTGCTGTCAAGTTGGTTCTGATCCATAGTGACCCTGTATAGGGTTTCTGATGAACGGCTGGTGGGTCTGAACCGCCAACCTTGAGGTTCAGCACATTATCCTGCACCACCACACCAAGACTTCAAAATAATAATAGTAACAAATTATAACCCACTGAATGAAACTAAAATCTGTAAATTTATACTGATATTAAAAAAATTTTAAAAGAGTACATTCTTCCTTACAATAAAAATGTCTTCCTTGCAATGAATAGAGAAGGGATAACAGAATAGATATAACTATGGCAATCACTATATTAAGGTAATAATTCAGAAAACAAACATCAATGGATGTGAGAACATCAAAGGATGGGTAAAACAGAAGACTAACAGGATAGTTACATAGTCTCAAAGTATTTCTCCCCAATGTATCAATTAAACAGGGAAATGAAGTATAAAACAGCTTCACAGTGGAAAAACTTGGTCAATACCTTTTATCAAAGGACCAAAATTAACACCACAAAGGACAAATAGGTACTATGTGTGTGGTGATGGAGGCTAAGCATTGTACCGCAAGGTCATTTGAACTGCAAGGTCCAAACTCAAACTCACCAGCTGCTCCTCAGAATCCCTATACAGGACCACTGTGAGTTGGAACTGACTCAATAGTACTTAGCAACAATCACCCCTTGATAAGACTGTAATAAGAAAACCATCATCCACTTCTGTTATATTCCTTCCTCAAGCACATAAGCAGGTATAATCACAAGGAAACACTGGACAACTCAAATTGAGGAGCATTCTACAAAATGGACTGTAGTCTTTAAAACCATAAAGGTCATGAAAGTCAAGGACTGAGAAACTGCACACACGTAACTAGATAAAATACACAATTCATGACTGAATTCTTTCACTTAGGATGACATTACTGAAGCAACTGACAAAAGTTGTGTTATTCTTTGCAACTCTTCCATAAGTTTGAAATTGTTTCAAATTAAAATTTATATAATGTTACTGTAAACGAAAAGATTTCACAGCTATACTTATAATTAAACACTTCATAAAAAGATCTTAAGTTAATTAATTGTTGTTGTTAAGTGCTATTGAGTCACTTCTGACCCACAGTGACCCTGTACACGGTTTACGAGGCTGTAAACCTTTACGGGAGCAGAAAGCCTCATCTTTCTCCCTCCAACAGCTGACAGTTTCGAACTGCTGACCTTCAGGTTCGCAGCCCAATTCATAACCACTACACTAACAAAAATAGATATAAGAGGGTGAAAAAATTCTCTGTGTTGTTCCAACATGGATGGAACTTGAAGACATTATGCTGAGTGAAATAAGTCATTCACAAAAGGACGAATACTGTATAATCTCACTTCCTTAGAAAGACAAGAACAGGCAAATGTATAAAGAGCAAAGTTTATTAGTGGTTACCAATGGCGGAAGGAGGGTAAAATTTATTCGTGGTTACCAGGGGTAGTAAGTTATTGCTTATGGAGTAATGAGTTTCAGTTTAAGGTAATGGAAAAATCACATTAAGGGTAAGGATTGTACACATACTTAGTATAACTGTACACATACTTAGTATAACACCTGTAAAAAATACTGCAAATGTGGAACAATAGATTTATGTATGGAGGTGGTTGTGTGCCGTGGAGTCGGTTCCAACTCACAGCCTCATCTTTCTCCTGTGGAATGCTGTTAGTTTCTAACTGCTGACCTTGAGAATAGCAGTCTGACTCTCAACCACTACACTACCAGATTTATCTATAAAAATGATAAAAGGGAAAAAAAACTAGTCCTTAAGGATGCTTATTTAGGTACAACCAAAAACCTCATGAAATTTGGTTTCTTGGTTTGGAGGTTTAGGGTTATGGTTTCATGGGACATCCCAGTTAATGTCCAATATCATGTTTAATGCTTCTGTTATACATCCTGGTTCACTGTGTAGTGCCTATGGTCTTAAAAGTTAATATGCAGATACTCAAGGTACAACAATTAGTCTCTATTTGCCTGGAATAAATATTTTATTGTGAATTGAGTTTAGATTTATACATCAAAACCATTTCCCATTAAACTAGTCATATGTAAAACAAATCATATGTATTTTGTTTCATGTCATTTATTGCACACCCCTCAATGTGACATTACTTATCCCACTTTCTTGCTCTGTTTCCAATTTCTATTTCTCCTTCTTTCCTAACCATTCTGAACTTTGTCCTTTTGGAAATGCTGCCCTTTTGATCTCAAACAGTTGATTATTCTAAGAAGTACATATCTCCCTAGTGTTATCGTACCCCTTATTGTCCTGTCGATTGTGTGGCTAAAACCTGAGTCACTGGGAGAGTTCAATTCCAGACCTGAAGGATGACTAAGGACCAAAGTCATGGGAGCTCCACCAGTCTCAATCTGACCAAAAAGTATGTCATTTATTTTCATGGTTTTTAGTGTTGTTCCATGTTTTTTGAGATAATCTTTAAACTTTAAACCTTAAAACAAAAAATGTCCACTGAAATCTTCTTTAAACCAAGCACTATTAGTTAAAAAATGTCTGCCCAGAGCATTCAGTGCTTTTAAGAACTATCTATAAGGGATCAAGGATCAACAAGATGGCGGATCGGGAAGACATATAATGAAGAGCTCCGTCAGCAACAACAAAGAATACCGGACCAAGCAACCTCAGGGGATGGAGCTAGAACTGTTGAACCACATATAAAGAAATATTTAGAAGCTTGGAAGGCTTACATCTAGGGGAATTTGTAGCAGAAGCAAGAAATCCAGCTCTTTGTAATTCAAGACGCTCAGCTGCTCCCGGAGCCGCCATCTTGGGAGACACCAAGCAGGAGAAGATTCAGAACAGCCATGAATGTATGACAGAACCACGGTGATACAGGTGTGGACATTGTTAATTTTTTTTTTTTTCTGGTACCTGCTCATCGGTCTCTTGCTGTCTGTACACCTCCATTCTGGTGACTAGAGGGGATGCCTGAACTAATGGACACCCCACACCCATCCCTGGATGGTTCTACTATGCATGCGCACATCTCCTCACAATTTAAAGTGACAGTTTCCACTTAAAGCCAAACGGCCACCACTTGTCCATCAGTTTGTCAGTATGTGGTGGCTTGTGAGTTGCTGTGATTCTGAAAGCTATGCCACCGGTATTTTAAATAATAAAAGGGTCACCCATGTTGGACAGGTTTCAGATGGCTTCCAAACGAAGACAGAGTAGGAAGAAAGAGTGATGAACTACTTTTGAATATTTTAGTCACTGCAAACCTTATGAATAGCAGAGAAACACTGTCAGATATAGTGCCCAAAAATAAGCCCTTCAAATTGGAAGGCAATCAAAATGCAATTGGGGAAGAGCTGCCTCCTCAAATTGGGCTTGACTGTGTTGACGTGAATGGAGTAAAGCCCGTGGGAGAAAAGCGCGTGGGACCTTCATTTGCTGATGGGGCACAACTCAAAATGAAGAGAAACAGCTGTAAACATTCACTGAAAATTGGAACATGGAATGTATGAAGTATGAATCTGGGAAAACTGTAAGTTGTCAAAAATGAAATGGAACGCATCAACATCAATACCTTAGGCATTAATGAGCGGAAATGGACTGGTATTGGCCATTTTGAATCTGACAACCACATGGTTTACTATGCCGGGAATGACAAATTGAAGAGGAATGGTGTTGCATTCATTGTCAAAACGAACATATCCAGATCAGTCATGAGGTACAACTCTGCCTGTGATAAGATAATATCCATGCGCCTGCAGGGAAGTTCAGTTAATACCATTATTACTCAAATTTACACATGAACCACT
>NW_006408772.1:3133575-3150299 GCF_000296735.1 Chrysochloris asiatica | reverse complement strand
GAAAGCAAATGGGGATAAGTGTCTTGTGGTACAATAATGAATAATTGCCATCAGGTCTGACTGTGAGGTTAATAAATGTAGAGGTAGATGTTTTTGACAAAAGGAGGAGAGTGTTGATTCTGCAGCCCAGGAGTGGAGGTGCAGCCATCAAGTGAGAAGAGCGGAGAGTGGGGCCCTACCCAAAGAGGCAGTGACGCCAGGGATGATGGCATGTACAGATGGAGCAGCTGGGGACACTGGAATCAGGGTAGGAGAGGGCCTGTGTGGTGTACCCTTTGGGGTTATATAATGATACATGGAGGGGATTGTAATCATTGCAATGAAACTAAATACGATAGGATGAGTGTAAAACTGATGTTTTCCCATGCAAACCTCACAATAAAACGTTAAAAAAAAAACACCTGAATTGCAATTCTGCACAGACTGATAATTAGGCCAAGAGGCGAGCAGGTTATGTGACTGACAGATCCCATCTAGCTCTAAAATTCTACACAGACTCTTATACAAACCTAATAATGGGCAATTCACAGGCAATTTCCTATCTCCATGATGTTTCCAATGACTAGATTATCAGAATCTACCCTTGCCGTTTAAAGGAACTCTTGCTAACCTTCCTTTAAATATCATTTACTTCTCAGGTAATAGCTTCCTGCAGTCCACACACAACAAATTGTTCCAAATACACCATCTATTATAAATGTCTATTCATGTACTGTTTTCACCAAAGCAGTATGAGGATAGAAACTATATTTTATTTAACATCTTCACAGTACCAAATCTTTCACAATGCCTGGCACATAGTAAGTGCTAAGAATATGTTTAAATAGTAAGTCTACAAAGTAAAATACGGTTCAAATGTTCTGTTTCCATTATCTGGGAGTTTAACTTAATTTGAAGATACACAAAGCATATGCAGTGCAAACTTACCCCGAGCATTTGTACAAAAGTTACACAAAGGTCTCACTGCTGCAGACTGTCTGGGCACCCTTGGGGATTTCCTAGTGTACCTCAACTCTACCCAAAAGCCTCCTTAACATGCTCTATTTTGTACCACAACCTCCTAACAAATGATTGTTATTATGAACCACTAGTATGACCACAAGGTTGGCAGTTCAAACCCACCAGCTACTCCTAGGAAAACCTACACAGGGTCATTGAGTCAGAACAGACTCTAGGGCACTTAACAGCAGCAACAGCAAGGAGCCCTAGTGCTACTGTGGGTTAGGCAGTGGATTGCTAACTGCAAAGAAAACAAGTCTAAACCCACCAGCTGCTCCGAGGGAAAAAGATGAGGCTATCTGCTCCTGTAAAGATTTCGTCTCAGAAACCCTATATGGAGGATCACAGTAAGTTGGAATCAACTCAATGGCAGTGGGTTTGGTTTTTGTATTGACTTAATAATGAGTTACCAGTTGGTGCAAACTGTTAATGCATGCAGCTGCTAACTAAATGTTGGAGGTCAAGTATACCCAGAGATTTCTTAGAAGAAAAACCTCATGATCTACGTCTAAAAAATCAATCACAGAAAATTCTATGGACCTCACAGTTCTACCCTGCTACACATGGGGTTGCAACCAGTCAGAATTGACTCCACAGTGACTGGTTATGCCATGTACACATATGTCCATGATGTTGTTGTCGTCAAGTGCCGTCGAGTCAGTTCTGACTCATAGTGACCCCGTACAGGGTTTCTGAGGCTGTAAATCTTTACAGGAGCAGAAAGCCTTGTCTTTCTCCCGCGAAACAGCTGGTAGTTTCGAACTGCTGACCTTGCAGTTCACAGCCCAATTCCATGACACTTTCTAGGAAAAATGACATTATGTGATTTGGATATAATGCAAACACATTTTATATGTACAGTATATACATGTTTTTGTTATTGTTAAGTACCAAGGAATCAGTTCTGAGGAGTGGCTGGTGAGCTTGAACCACTGACCTTAAGGTTCAAAGCAACCTTACAGTCCAGAGCATTAATCACATTGTTACACAAGGACTCTAGATTAGGCTTCAAAATATTCATGGAAAAATCCCAATACCTTTTAATTCCATTTCTCAAAGAACATTCTGAAACCAACTCATTTTTTTATGTATTCACCATACATCCTACTGTTGTTAAGTGCCATGCAGTAGGTCCATGTTTTTGTTAAGTGTCATTGACTTATAGGACCCTGTAAAGGGTTTCCAAGGAGCTCAAAGTAATTCTACCAAACTTCACACCAAGTTACTACGTTGTTGGTGGTGTTAAGTGCCACTGAGTCGATTCTGACTCATAACGACCCTGTACAGGGTTTCCAAGGAGCAGCTGGTGAGCTTGAACCACCGACCTTGCAGTTCAAACGACTTTGACTTTGTAGTCTGATGCATTAGCCCACAGCGCCACACAAGGGCTCCTATGTTGTTGTGAAGTGCCGCCAAGTCAATTCCGACCCATAGTGACACTGTGTAGGGTTTCCAAGGAGCAGCTGGTGAGCTTGAAAGACTGACTTTACAGTTCAAATGACTTTGCAGTCTGACACATTAACCTACAGGGCCACACCAAGACTCCAAGGATTCTCCATTAATACCTAGAGTCTCAGGGCTTGAAAATCCACATTTGCAATTGGCTGCCTGAGGGTGTAGTCTGGGTGTGAGGGTGGGGGAGGATAACCCAGCAAAGCTTATCAACTCATCTCACTATTTCCAGAGCCAAGCAAAGAATTGCATCTCCTGGTACCCTCTTCCAATCAAGTCCCTTCTCCCAATCCTACTTGTATATACAGATATATTTGTATATGAGATTGTTGTTGTTAAGTGCTGTTGAGTCAGTTCCGACTCACAGTGACTCTGTATAGGGTTTCTGAAGAGCAGCTGGTGAATTTGAACCACAGACCTTGCAATTCAAACTGACCTTGAGGTCGAGTGTTTATCCTACAGTGCAATAATTGGGTAGTATTAAGTCAGATGTTGCCCAAATAGACCTTACGTAATACATACTTGTGTATCATTTACTGACAGCTTCAGGTTTATGGTTAGAGTTTATGGTCCATTACTTGATACATAAGCTCAACTGCAGCAGGAATTCTATCTGTTTTATTCATTAATGATACCCAATCCCTAGATCAGTGTGTAGCACAATGTATAATGTTTAAATTATTTCCTTGCAGTTTACAGCCGTCATGAGCCACGAATCCCATCTCACATTGCCCTTACTTCCTCTGCTCCATCCACTTATAGTAGCCTCCCAACCAAGTAAGCTTCTACAAACTGGAGGAAAATATTTTTATTTAATTCCTAAATTGTAACCCATCCTTTCTTTGCTCACCTTTTAGTACAGAAAAAATATTCAGGAAACTTTAACAAATGGATGAAATAACTAAAGCTTTCCTTTTTCACTTTCCATTTTAAATTACTGTTGGACAAAGACAAAATCTAAAAATGTCTGATTAGCCTTTTTGGATTATCTAGCAGATGAGCTATAACTACAGAAAAAGTATGCTCCAAAGAGTGCAAATTCTCACATGCGCTATACACATCAATTATAGCACGGGTTTTCAAATGTAGCTAATAGGCTTCAGGATCAAAGGGACTTATCCACAGCATTTAAAAATCTACTAAGTACTGACCCATGTAAAAATAGGACGCTATTGTATCTATATTCAGAAAACAGCACCAGGACCTTCTCCACCTTGCGGTTTCAGCCAAATATGGCTCTTCTCTGCTTGGACCAATTTAGCTTAGGAGTTCCAACAGGCTCCAGCCCACCAATAGTAGTCACCAACATCATCTACATTACTATTTCCAAAACAGCTTTTAAAATCTTGAAAAAAAAATCAACCATCAACAACATAAGATTATACCCCAGACTATACTCAAGGAGCTCTGGTAGCGTAGTGGTTACGAATCGGGCTGCGAACCGCAAGGTCAGCAGTTCAAAACTACCAGCTGTTCCACAGGAGAAAAATGAGGCTTTCTGCTCCCGTAAAGATTAACAGCCTCAGAAACCCCGTGCAGGGTCACTATGAGTCAGAACCGACTCGACGGCACATAACAACAACAACATACTCATTTCTGTATATGTTGATTCACATTAAATTCAGAAACAAAGAATTCTTTGTTTGTACTCTAATGTCTCTATTTCTATCTGACAAACTCAGAGACCACTTCTAGGATGAGCTTTAACAAAGAGGTTTCACAGATTAAAAGCGTTAGGCAGTTGACACCAGTCAGGTCCCCTGTTGATGTTAAGTGCCAAGTCAGTCATAGCAACCCTGTATAGGATTTCCAAGGAGCTGCTAGTGAGTTTGAACTGCTAACCTTGAAGTTGTTAGCCTTCCACGGCCATTCAGTTTTGTTTGGTGGTGGTGGTAGTGACTATGTACTGTCTAGTTGGGTCCGATTCATAGTGACCCTGCAAAGGGTTTCTGAGGCTGAAAATCTTAATGGGAACAAAAAGCCTCATCTTTCTCCTGAGGAGTGGCTGGTAGATTCAAACTTCTGACCTTGGGGTTAGCAGCTCAACTCTTAACTTACTATGCTACCAGTTCTCTGGTTGTGCTTAAATACCAGAAAAAGAATTAACATTCTAAATGTGTGCAAATTAGGATGAGCTAAAGGAAGATTGTAGAAGAATTGATGCTTCTGAGTTATGGTGTTGGAGGAGAATATTGAAAGTACCATGGGCTGACAAAAGAACCAATAGATCCGTTTTGGAAGAAGTGCAGCCAGAAGTGCTTCTTGGAAGTGAAGATGGCCAAACTTTGTCTCTCATACTTTGGACATATTGTCAGGAGGGACCCAGTCCTTGGAGAAGGATATCATGTTTGGTAAGGTGGAGAGTCAGAGAAAAAGAGGAAGATCCCCAACGAGATGGACTGGGCAAGCAGCAGCATCAATAAACTCAAGCGTGGCAACAATAGTGAGGTTGGCCCAGGATCAGGCAGTGTTTCGTTCTGTTGTGTATAGGGTTGCTATGAGTCAGTATTGACTCAATGGCACCCAACAACACCAACAAAGTGTTTGGATTCAGATACCAATTTGATCACTAAATATGATGAGACAGGGAAATCACAACAGAGAGTAATCTTTAAATGCTATTTTCTCCACAATTCTAAAGGAGACTATGGGGCGAGTTTCAACTGTCAGTTGTTATGAGCATTCCAACAGCAGAGTAAACTTAAGTGTAACGCAAAGAAGCTGTCAAAAGAGGAATAACTCAGAGTGTATTCCCCTGCTTGAGGATGACTGGTAGCTTGCCCTCTGCCTCTATAACCACATCTGGCCATCTCATCTTTATGACCTTCCCCTCTCAAATGTCTGGAATAAGCGATAAGTGAGTGAAGTAATGACAAGCACTGAAATGTGTCACTAAAATTGGCATTTACAAATGACTTGCAAAACTACTCCCCAGTGGACCTATCAACCTACCCATGCCGTATTTGGTAGTTGTCTAAAAAGATAAAAGCCCGTCCTCCTCAGGGTAACATGCTGGAAGAAAGGAAGCCTCGGGTAAGGAAAAGCACGAATCTGCTCCAGACTGTTGCTCTCAAAACCTAAGCTGCCACAAAGAGATCCTGAGTAGCACGCAATCTCGTTTCTGTATTCATTCACAGGGCTCGTCACCCCAACCTCCCAAATCTAAGACCTTAGAAGTAAACCCCAACCTATAGCCTGTGAGTCCACTTCAACTCATAGCGAACCTATAAGGGAGAATAGAACTGCCAGATTAGATTTCCAAGGGGGTAATTTTTACAGATCAGACAGCCACGTCTTTCTCCCGCAGAGTAGGAAGTGGGTTCGAACAGCAAACCTTTCACTTCGCAGGTGAGCACGTTAACCATGGTGTCACCAGAGCGCCTGTCAAGACCTAAGTGTCCAGGGGTGACAGGGAAACGATGACACTTGATCTTCTGTGCTTGAGAACCAGAAGGAAAAAAAAATTAATAGCCAGGACGTGGGCAGCGAGCAGACAAGCGTTGGACGTTGGACACGGGTCACGCGGGAGAGTGGGAGGTATCTAGGAAGAGCGTACACACAAACAAACCACCGGCTAAGAACGAAGGGAAAGGCAGCAGTGATGGAGAAACCTGGGAGGTTAGGGAAAACCTATGCTCAGAAGAGCGTCCGGGGAAGAGGCAGGTTCCCAGAGACTAGACTCTGTGGGAAACGCCCGCCAGGCAGTGCGGAATGAGGCCAGCGGCCGCATCCGCCAGGCCCGTCGGAACGCGAGCGGCTCAGGTCGCGCTCGAACAAAGCCCGTGCGGAGGCCCGGCTACTCACAATAAGAAGCTCATGTCGGCTGCTGGCTGCCGGCTCAACGGTCACTAGGCCTCGGGGCTGCGACGATGGTGGCTGCGACCGGGGAAGAGAAGAACTGGCTGGAGGAAGAGGAGGAGGGAGAAGGAGGCGGGGTGCTCTGACTGTTCCGCGGCAGCAACTTCTTGGGCTCTGCGAGTTCCAATGGCAGACAGAGGGGGCGGAAATGGAAGTGCAGGGCGTAAATCACTCAAGGGGAGGAGATGGAAAGTGGGGCGGGGAAAGGGGCTGACCGCCGGCTCCTCAGAGAACACACCAGCGACTACCACACAGTTCCCCAACCCACCCATGCCGCTGCCCCAACCCCTTGCCACCTTGGGTTTTGTCAGCTCTCGCGAGAGCATCCCATACTCCGGATGCGAATGGGGTCCCTCACCTTCTGGTCACCTTTGTAGCCAGCGCCACGCTTAGTGTGCACCCAGGCCTCCCGGTCCCACAGATTAAGGGTCATGGCAGAACGTGACTGCTGGGTTTCAATGGTCAGGGAGAAAGTGGGCTTCAACTCCATCAGTGATGGATGGAATTGCCACCAGAGTTATGCCCACAGTGAGTGCCCAGTAAAGGATAATGAAAGCTTGTCGAATCTCTTTCTCTGCTAGTATTTAAAAACAGGATGGAGTTTCATCTGGTTGGAATGATTTAAGTGTGGTTCTGCCACAATAGAAGAAAAATCAAAGCCAAACCCACTGGCATCAAGTCCATTCTGACTCACAGTGATTCTGTAGTCGGAGTAGAATTGCTCCATAGGGTTTTTGAGACTGTTAATGTTTATGGGAGCAAACAATTTCATCTTACTCTCAAGGAGCCGCTGATGAGTTCCAATGAACTGCTGACCCTGTGGATAGCAGTACAACAGTAACCCATTATACACCCAGGCTCCATTTTCAATCTTGGATCCTTTTGTGGGTGTATTTTAAGGCCCTTGAATGGGGAGAAGGTCAAGGTCCATAACTGTCATTAGCAGCTGGGGACGTTGAAGGGAGCCAAGGAAAGCTAAGGTCAGTTCATCATGAGTCCCGGCATGGTAGGCTGCAGTGGCAACAATGCTTGACCATGTATGGGCTAAAGTCAATTATAAATGCCAATCACTTATGCACACAGCATCTAGAGGAAGAACGGATTCCGTTCCTTTACAGAGGAGCTTTCATTCTCACAGTTAAGGTAAATAAATACATACTTTAGAGTGGCCCATAGTCCTTGACTGTGTCACCACAACATTATCAGTTGCAAGGAAAACGTTGTTGTTGTTGTTAAGTGCGTTGAGTTGGTTCCGACCCATAGAGACCCTGTACAGGGTTTCTGGGGCTGTAAATCTTGATGGGAGTGGAAAGCCTCATCTTTCTCCTGCGGAACAGCTGGTAGGTAGTTTCAAACTGCTGACCTTAAGGTTCGCAACCCGATTCATAACCACTACGCTACCAGAGCTCCTTAAGGAAAACATTGGTACCCATTTATTTTAAACAAGAAGTTCCCATGTTTTTACTTGTAGGTTCTCAAAGAAGTAGATCAAAAATTAATGTTCACTATTAGCCTGTCTTAAGGAGCTCTGGTAGCGTAGTGGGTACGAATCGGGCTGCGAACCTTAAGGTCAGCGGTTCGAAACTACCAGCTGCTCCGAGGGAGAACGATCAGGCTTTCTACTCCCGTAAAGATTTACACCCTCGGAAACCCTGTACAGGGTCGCTATGGGTCGAAACCGACTCGACGGCACTTAACAACAACAACAACATTAGCCTGTCTTTATCATTCCAAAGGTCATAGTAGACTCCAAAGGGGTAGAAATATGAAATTTGATTGTACTTCCCAGCCATTGTACGTCATGTGCAGCCACCATTTATCTGCCGAGGGAGGCTTGCAAGTTGGTATGCTGAGCAGATTTCAGCAGAGTGTTCAAATTAATTGGGCAAGGAAGGCAGTCATGGAGATCTACTTCTAAAAATCAGCCAGTGAAAACCCCACGACCACAATGGTCAGATCCACGACTAACATGTGTTTGCCACAGGACTCAGTAATGTATCCTCTTACGCTGGGACTGAGTCCACAGAAGCTAACAATATCATGCACTGTTAGCTTGTCATTTAGTATACCAAATCATAAACAAATAAAGAAAATATTGGGATTTTGGCATTTACTTAAGCAGCAGTCGCTACTGGAATAATTTTAGAAGACTTAAACAATCAAGATACAAGAGAGGAGGAAACAGTAAACAATATTTTAGTGTAATAAGCATAGTAGATTTCTGACATAAAAGCTCTGTGTTCACATCTCGACATACTGTGTGGTGGAGGATCAGAGGAAAAGAGGAAGACCCCCAGTGGATGGATTGGCAAAGTGGCAGCATCAATGGACTCAAGCGTAACAATTGTGAGGTTGGCCCACGACCAGGCAGTGTTTTGTTCTGTTGTGCATAGGGTCGCTAGGTGTCGGTACCAACTCGATGGCACCTAACAACAACCAACCTGAGACACTCATCTTTTGGCACTATATGGGACAATATTCCACTGCTATTCTTAAAGTTTTCTTTCAGTGGCTAACCATTCAAAAGTGGTCTGCCTCTCCTTTTGTGTCCAACTTAGCTGGAAGCTCTGCTGAAACCAGGTCCACCATGGGAAACCCTGCCAGACTTTAAAATATCAGCATAGCAGCACACAAGCCAACACAGTACAATAAACTGCCAGACTAGCGGTGGTGATATTATACTAACATGCTATATAATTCGTTATGGATCCTTTGAAGATAAGACTTGCATTACTAAATCAGGAATTACGTTATTTGGGAAAATGAAGTCAATTTATCTCTCTCAGTCTCAGTTTTACCTTGTTTAGAATGAGGGTATCAGATTATTAAATGATCTGTAAGATACCTTCAGGTTCTACAATTCTGTCATACCAGGGATATTCTTCAAATGACTGACACACAGTCTTCAACTGCTCCCTGATTCGGTAGGCTTTCTTGAGTGACCATACTTTTTTTCCAGTGAATCCCATGACTCTGAATTGGAAAGATCAGCAGAGGAATGAATCTGCAAGAGCACTTTCTAGGAGAAAATACATTGATTCTAAAAATGAGACTATTGTATGTTAATAATACAGAATACGATTCCAGAAAGTTAGATATTTAAGCCAGACAATGACTGTCACATAAAATTATTCAACATTTCAAAAACATTGAAGAATTGTTGTTGTTATTAGGTGCCATTGAGTCAGCACCAACTCATAGTGACCCTATACACAGCAGACCGAAACACTGCCCAATCCTGAGCCAACCTCACTACTGTTGCCACATTTGAGTTCATCGGTGCCACCACCTGGCCAGTCCATCTCGTTGAGGGTCTTCCTCTTTTTCTCTGACCCTCCACCCTACCAAACATGATATCCTTCTCCAGTGACTGGTTGCTCCTAACAATATGTTTGAAGTATGAGAGACGAAGTTTGGCCATCTTGGCCTCCAAGGAACACTCTGGCTGCTTGAAGAATTGAAGAATCAGAGAGGGCAATCTCAAATAGCTATTTCTAATTCTAATCTCTCTACTAATCAATATTTTATACCACTCTTTCTAAAACTAATTATAAGAGCATACTCTAAATGATCAAAGCAAAGGAAGACACTGGGAGCAGTACAAGAGTCAAAGTACAACAGAGATAAATGCTATTGTATACACAATCCTGCAATAACAGTGATAATAACTGATGAGTACATACACAAATAGACATACGAGCTGAGCAGGTATGCGAAGGAGAATGGCATTGTACCCACAAATATATATAGGACTATAAACCCACTGCCATCAAGTCAATTCCAATTTACATCAACCCTCTAAGAAACAATATAGCTGCTCCTTTGGGTTTCTAAGACTGTAAATCTTTACAAGAGCAGACATCTTTCTCCTGCGGAACATCTAGTGAGTTTGATCCACCAACCTTGCAGGTAGCAGCCTAATTCTTAACCCACAGTACCACCTCTGTATAGGTATTTACATATGCTGCAAATGAATATAGTAGAGCGTGTTTTTGTTAAGTACTATTGGGTCGGTTCCAACCTATAGCAACCCTGTGTAGGGTTTCCGGGAAGCGGTTGGTGAGTTTGAATCACTGACCTTGTGGTTCAAACCGACCTTGTGTTCGAGTGCTTACCCTACAGCACTACAGGGGCAAAGTTTTGAAAACTTCTAAGCCATAGCCAAACACATTGAGGGAATGAGTCACTGAGCCCATGGGCTCAACATTAATAATATTGGAGAACACTACAGTCAATTGGTATAGTATACTCCACAAAGACAATATTCTACATCCTACTAGTGTAGCACTATAGGATAAGCACCAGACTGCTAACCGTGAGGTAGGTGGTTCAAACACACCAGCTGCTTCTCCTTAGAAACCCTATACAGGATCACTGTAAGTTGGGACTAACTCGATGGCAGTTACCAACAACCACTTTGTATATTATAATGTAATGCGCAAAGACTTGGAGTTAAAAAGCCAAAGGGGAAAAACATAGTCAGCATTTCTCAAGGTGAAAGAACTAAAGAAAAAATTCAAGCCTTGAGTTGCACTATTGAAAGCTTCTGGGGGGAAAAATGATATGGGGGTAACATCTGACCTTCAGCTTCATGTGATGGGGTGGGGAGAGGGGAAAGGGAAGGAAGAC
The DNA here is from genome assembly GCF_000296735.1 of Chrysochloris asiatica. Lineage (NCBI taxonomy): Eukaryota > Metazoa > Chordata > Mammalia > Afrosoricida > Chrysochloridae > Chrysochloris > Chrysochloris asiatica. The sequence continues at coordinate 3,139,361 of NW_006408772.1, read as the reverse complement.
AAGAATCACCATTAGCAACATCAGCCACAGCTGATTCGAGGCTGGGCATGCCACCACCTGCCAGCCCTCTTTACCAATTCTGGCACCAACCCTCTCACTCAGCTGGGTTTGGTAATTTACGGCAATGGCCACACAGAGCTTACAAACCATGCTCACAGTCATTGGGGTTATTAGAGATCAGAAATGTTCAGGCTATAGTTCTTGGGTCAGACATGCCTCTCTCTGGTTATTGGTCTCTCAGCCACAATGTCCCTTAGTCTCTGCCCTGCTCAGGCAAGTGTTACAAAACTCCTTCAGTGGTGGTGGTGAATGTGTATCACAGAATCGGTTCCAAATTATAGTGACCATGTATAAGGTTTCAGAAGCTGTAAACCTTCATGGGAGCAGAAATCTCATCTTTCTCCCTTAGAGAAGCTGGTGGATTCAAACTACTGACCTTCTGATTAGCAACCCAATGAATAACCAACCAGTACACCTTCAAAATTTCTTTAGCACTGCTGAAAAATCCCCAAAGGACATGCTACTCTGCCATAAACCTCAGGCCTAATTTCATGGATTAGCAAATCTAGTTTCCCCAATTAAGTGCCTGGAAGCACCCTCCTCTTCTTGCCTGAAGGTATTCGGTTTTACTTGGTCCATAGGCCAGAAAGCCTACCTCTGTGTCTCATGTTCTTACTCAGCTGCTGCCCTTCTGGTGCCACAACTTTCTGTCCCTGTATCTTGGGGTCCAAGGACATGCTCCACTCCTGACTCTTCTTTCTTGATGGTAGTAACATCCTCCCTCCCTGTTTCTCAAATGGCTCATTTAAAACCCAATAGATGACAAACTGACCAATCCACTCATTATATTTCCAGATTTTTACAATCATAATTAACCCTATTAACCATCACAACTGAATCATATATTCCTATCAAAATCTTTCCCCACCTTCTCTTACCCAGACCCATCAAGGAAAGAGAAAATACACTCAATATGCATAGTCCAATCCAATCACCCAGTGGTGGGTCACAAAGATGATGATCAGAAGAGCCACACAAAACAATTCACTGCACTGCAGGTTCTATGGGCAAAATATTGAATGACACAGGAAACATCAAAAGAAGATGGAATGAATACACAGAATCACCATATCAAAAATAATTGGCCAATATTCAACCATTTCAAGAGGTAGCATATGAACAAGAACTGATTGTACTGACAGAAAATCCCCAAGCTGCACTGAAGGCATTGTGAAAAACAAAACAAGACTCCAGGTATTGATGGAATACAAATTGAAATGTTTCAGCAAACTACAGTGCAACAGGCATTCATTTATCTATGCCAAGAATTTGGAAGACAGCTATTTGGCCAACCAATTGGAAGAAATCCATGTTTATGCCCATTCCAAAGAAATGACCCGACAGAATGCAGAAATTATCAAACAATATCAATAATATCACACATTAGTAAACTTTTGCAGAAGATAATTCAAAAGCAGTTGTAGCAGTACACCCATAGGGAGATACTTATGGAGTAAGGTTTCCCAATGAAATTCTCATACAACAGTACTTGCTACCCTCAAAGAATGAGCAAGTCCATTATTGTGATGGGAAAATAATTCCTTGGTGCAACTTTCCTGGCCTTTTTTTTCACCAATGTTTTCAATTTTTTCTTAAAAATTCTGCATAATAAACCCCTGTGATTATCTTATATCCTTTGAAAAAAAATCTATCAAGATTACCTGTTTGGAATCCAAAAAAACCAGTCACCATAGCCTTCTAAGATGACCTCTGCCTTGAATTTAACTAGCCCACCAGATCCACTTAGAAACTATTGTTTTAATTGGACCTTTTTTGAACACACCTTAATGAGACTAACCCTAATGAGACTAAGTGTGTTAGGGAGAGAACTTGTCTGTGTTTAACCACTGATCCCAAAGACAAGTTTAAACATGTTTTTTAAAAGAATAAACCTGTGCATTTATGAACTGGAAAACTGGTAACAATACTTTTCCCTTACACTTGTGTATGTGTGTGAGTGTGTGTGTCCATTCTCCTTCTCTCTTGAGGTTAAGATTTGTACCACCTTAAAGAAGACAATACATAGCAATTTTTTTTTCCCAGGTAGAAGCTCTGCTGAAGCTAATTCCACCATGGGAAATCCTGCCAGAATTTAAAATACAAGTGGTATAGCTTTCAGCATCACAGAAACACACAAGCCAACACAGTACAATAAACTGTCAGACTAGTGGTGGTGATAATGATACTAACATGCTATATAATTCTTTATGGGTCCTTTGAAGGTAAAATTTGCATTACAAGTTAGGAATTATATTATTTTGGAAAAGCAAGTCAATTTATCTCATTTAGAATGAGGGTATCAGACTATTAAATGATCTGTAAGATACCTTCAGGCTCTACAATTCTGTGGTACCAGGGGCATTCTTCCAATGACTGACACACAGTGTCCAGTTACTCCCTGACACAATGCTGGTGAATCCCATGACTCTGAATTGGGAAAGATCAACAGAGGAATAAATCCACAAGAACACTTTCTGGGAAAAAATATAATGGTTCTAGAAACCTATGCACTAAAACAGACATAGGAGACATAGCAACCAATTTTAATGTGTGGACCTAGCTTGCATCCTGATTAAAAATAATAGTCTGAAAAACAACAGAAAGTGTTTATGTCAATAAGTGTTGAAACAACTGGAAATTTGAAGACTGTTGGCACATTTGATAACATTAAGGAGTTATTGCTAATTATAATGATATAGTTGTGTTTCTTTTCATACTGTTTTTTAAAAAGTTCTTTATCTTTTAGATATATGTACTGAAATATTCATGTCTGAGAATTACTTTAAAATAACATGAGAGAGACTCCCATTGGAGAAATCTACCAGTAACATACAGACACAAAGGTGCAAGTATTTTATATATATATATATGAATATAATATATATATGGCTATAATATATATGAAGTTTATTATCTTACAATTGTAGAGTTCCAGGTCACCAACATAAAAGAGAGTGAGAGAGTCCCCACCACCACCACCACATATTCATGATATTGAGAGCAGGCCAAACCCCTAAGGAAGCATCCCTTCAGTTGATTGACTATATATAGCCACTCATCACAGAACTAACTATACCTATATTAGGTTTCATCACCATGGGAATAAGCATATCTCAACTGCTAAACTTCTGGAAACCCTGATTTAGTCAAATTAACAGAGAAACCTAATCTCTAAATAAATAAAATTATAAAGTCTTACTTCTATCTAACATGATATAACTAAAACATGTACAACTAAAAACACACTGGCCCCACTTTCATCTTAAATGTTGCAAATGAATAAAGCAAAAATAATTGATGCACACAGGCAAAACAAAAACAAGAAGTGTATATTCTTTTAAATGTCCAAAGGGCACATTCTGTAAGCCAGCCTTCTGCCTGCACCCACAGGCACACAGCCTTATTCAGTCCATGGGTCTAGTCCTTAGCTGCTCTGTTTTTCCATGACACCATCTCTGCTATTACTGCTTTTCTAGACAGGGATAGCAAGCTCCACTAATGGTGGTCCTGGGATCCTCTGTTCAATTGCAGAGTCTCAGGTCTCTAGCAGAAAAAAGGGTGCAAATATTATTTTTTTGTTTATGTTCTTTCTTTCTCCTTTTTTTCTTTTTCACTTTCTAATCATGTCCTCTCTGGTGATCAAAGGTGAGGCGTATATGAGTAGACACACCAGGAAAGGTTCTATGCTACATGGATCACTGGGTGCTGAATCAAAGGGGAAGGAGACAACAGAAAGAGCCTGCACCAGCTGTCTCTCCCAAATCAGGTCTGACCACCCCTGGGTTAATTCTCATTAGGAGAAACAGCTGAATCGTCTTAAGGGGAGGAGGCAGGGAAACTTGTGTTAGATCAGAGAGGCACAGTGGGAACATCATAAAATTTCTCAGGAAGCATTGAAGGCAAGAGTCGATTGTTGTTGTTGGTGTTAAGTACTGTCAAGTCAATTCCAACCCATAGGTGGTGCTAAAAAATTACCCTTATTTTCCGGAAGTTGCTTCTTGGCTATGTTTTATTATTTTATATTATCAACGTTTGTTTTTTTTTTTGTTTGTTTGTTTGTTGTTGTTGTTTTTAACATTCTTTTTTTTAAATTCATTTTTTCTTTTTTCCAGTTTGTCTTTATATTGTATTTTTCTGGCTTTTTCTTTTAGTTTTGTTTTTTGGTGCTACAGTTATCTGTGAGAGTGTTTTCTCTTTTTGTCTCGCCTGATAAGAGACCACAACTCTGAACATATAGTCAAACTACGAAAAACCCTACCAATTTGCCAAGAACCAATACCAATACATCAGAGCAGTGACTACAACCAACCCTTGTTAAAACACTCTGAAATGAGCTGTAGGAGCCATGACTGGAGAAGCCCATCTCCTAGTTACACCTACCAGGAGGCAATTGGAAAGTTATTAAAAATATACCAACATACATTCATCTAATTAGTACAAATACAACACCACCACAATGCCTAAAAGCAACAAAAAATTTCTGTTCACATGCAAAAACAAGACAGAGTAGCTCAAACAAATGACCAAGAGGAAGAGCTAGAAATTGCTTTTAAGGGAGAAGAGGCTTTGGAATTACCTAGAAAATAATTCAGGAGAGTGATATTGTGATGCATGCAGATGTTCCACAGAAAGGTCAAAGAAAATAAGGAAGAAGTCAAAAAAGCACTATAGGAGCAATTAAACAAAACACAGCACTGTAGACAATTTAAAACATGCAAACAGAGGCCAGATGAACAGTACTAATATATCAGAAATGGACAATACAGTGAAAGGGCAAAGAAGTAAAACTGAAGTGATGGAAGCCAGAATTAGCAACCTTGAAGATAAATCTCTCAAAACTGCTAAGATAGAAGAGCAAGCAGAAAAAAAAGAAAAAATCTGAAGAAAGCCTAGCATTCATATGGGACAACCTGAAGAGGAATAAGCTATAGACTATAGGAATTCCAGAATAGGAAGAGACAAAGAAAATCACAGAAGAGATAGTTGAAGAGCTTCTGGAGGAAAATTTCCCTAACATCTTGAAAGACAAGATGATAAGCACTCAAGAAGCTGAATGAACTCCAGGCAGTATAGACCCTAAAAGAAAATCACCAAGCCATATCATAACCAAATGCTCTAAAATCAAAGACAAGCAAAGAATCCTGAAAGCAGGAGGGGAAAAAAGAAATGTTACCTACAAGGGAAATTCAATAGGATTAAGCTCTGATTTCTCAGCAGAAACTATGCAGGCAAGAAGGCCAGGGTCAGACATAACTCTGAAAGGAAAAAACTGCCAACAAAGAATCATACAATCAAATATGATGGTGAATTCAGCACAGTTTAGAATAAACAGAAATTAATGGATTTTATAAAAGCCAACCCAATGCATCAAAATATACTAAAGGAAGATCTTGGGAATAACTAACGAGATCAAACAACAACCAGAGATTGACATACATGGCAACAACCACCCATAACTCCATCCAGAGATGAAAGAGTCCAAAGCAGATCAAAACGATAAGAATGAATTTTGGGGATCTGGGAGGTCAGTCTATGATCAGAACAACTACAAAGTGAAAGAAGAGAAAAGAATAGTAACAGAGATCTAGGTGGTGAGGAAGTCAGGTAGATTTCAGGATTAAATAGACTGTTTGAAAATGAGAAAGAAATTAATATGAAGCTTAATATATGTTCACATCAAATCAAGAAAAGGAAAATCCCAGAAAATTTTGGAAACATTAAAACTA
>NW_006408772.1:3128461-3131055 GCF_000296735.1 Chrysochloris asiatica | reverse complement strand
AATTATGATTACAGAAAGCCCGTCTTCAGTCTATAATTCATTGGATTAGAATTTGCCCAAGGAAATAGACTTCTTGTTAAGCCTTTGTGGAGTACGGGGCCTTAGGTGGAATTCTGAGGCCCACCCAGAACCTTCAAAGGTGGGAAATTCTTACTTGAAAAGACATGCAGACCAACCCAGAAAGTCTAGAAGAACAGAAGACATTTCTTGAAAGAAAGACCAGTTGACCGGCTATTAGAATATCAAGCAAACTGTTTGCTTGGAGCCATCAAGGCAAGAAAAGTCATCCCATCAGGGTAAACCCCTTTCTAAGAATGAAATAAATACTGTTAACTGATGGTACCTGAAAGGGATTATAATCATTGCAATGAAACAAAATATTATTTGTTGAATGTAAAACTGATCATCTGTCCTGTAAACCTTCACTCAATTCACAATAAAACCTTTAATAAAAAAAAATAACATGGGAGAAGGAAATGGTTCAGAGTATAGACTAAACAAGATTGTTGTTGTTGTCGTTAGGTGCCATCTCGTTGTGGATCTCTCTCTTTATTGTTGACCCTCCACTTTACTAAGCATGATATCCTCTAGGTACTGGGACGCTCTGATATTATGTCCAAACTATAGGAGACAGAGTCTTGACATCCTTGCTTCTAAGGAGCATTCTGGCTGTACTCTTCAATACAGATTTGTTTGCTCTTCTGGCAGTCAATGGTACTTTCAATATTCTTTGTCAATACCACAACTCAAATGCATCCATTCTACTATGGTCCTCCTTGTTCATTGTCCAATTGCCACACGTATATGAGACAATTGAAAATACCATGACTTGGGTCATGCGAACCTTAGTCCTTAAACTGACATCTTTGCTTTTGTCCGAAGCGCTCATACTTTGAACATGTTATCATGAGGGACTGACTAGTCCCTGTAGAAGGATGTCATGCTTGGTGCAATGGAGGGTCATCAAAAAAGAAGAACACCCCCAACAAGATGGATTGACACAGTGGCAGCAGCAATGATCTCAAACATAACAACAATTATGAGGTTTGTGCAGGTTCGGGCAGTATTTCATTCTGTTCTGCATAGGGTCTCTGTGAGTCTAAATTGACTCAATGGCACCTAACAACAACACAAGTGCAATAATTAATGGGGCTTTAGACAGAGCTGGTATGCAAGATGAGGCTTTGGACTAGAGAATTTTCTTCTTATCCTCATTTTCCCAAATCAAAAAGTTCACTGTCATCCAGTCGATTCTGAACCCGTTATTGTGTTGTTGTGAAGTGTCGAGTCGATTCTGACCCATAACGACCCTGTATAGGGTTTCCAAGGAACAGCTGATGAGCTTGAATCACCGACATTGCAGTAAAAAAAACTTTGCAGTCTGATGCATTAGCCTGCAGGGTTTCTCAAATGTAAATCTTTGCAGGATCAGACAGCCTCATCTTTCTCCTGAAGAGCAGATGATGGGTTTATTTTTATAAGGATAATTCAAAATTTGTTAATTCAAGATTTTTCACTTGCATGATTTGGTGACAATAATTACATTAATTATATTTTGCAGCCATCACCAATATCTGTTTCAGATGCTTTTTCTGTCTCTCTCTATATATATTCTCTCACCTATAAAACTAAAAAGTTGTTGTTAAGTGTCTTTGAGTCAATTCTGACTCATAGCAAGCTTGTATAGGGTTTCTAAGGAGCAGCTGGTAAGTTTGAACCAACAACCCTGGTGTTCAAAGTGACTGTACAGTCCAGTGCTTATCCAGTAGATGCTATCAGTGCTACAGCAAAGAAACGCTAAATTCAAGCCTGTTACTTAATCTCAGCATTAATATTTCTTGAATAGATGCTCTCTTCTAATTGAGGAATGTGATCTAACTCTGAAAGCTTAGACTCCCTAACAAAAAAATACTAGAAAAGCTATACCTGGGCAACAAATCCTTAGTAACTTGATGAACTGTATTCTGCTGTGTAAGAGTGTTTTGATTACATAATATTTAAATTGACATGTTAATTATTTCATCTAATTAGTTCAGTTACCTAAGATTCATCACTACCATTTATTGAATACTGCTGATGGGACAGTTATCCTGGTAAACATTTAAATTTATCTTGATTTTTCCTCATGCATTTCATATATTTTATCTCTACTTTCTTCTACACTAACCCATGAAGTTGACACTAGGTGTTATTTTACCCATTTTATAGATCAGCAAACTGAGACTAAGAGGCTAAATAACTTGCTCAAGATCACAGCACTGGTAAGTACAATCTAAATTCAGTAAAATCCATCCCCCCCATGATGGGATATTCTAAATTAATTTTGGAATGCCACACAACCCCACTTAACATAGCTAGTAATTCAACCTGACCTTTATCAATGCTTTGTAGGTTCTCATTCGATGCCTTTCTTCACAAAAGACAAAACAATGTGCAGTTATAAAAACTTTTCAAAGTTTTTAAGTTATTAAATACTGTGGAGTCGGTTCTAACTCATAGTGACCCTGCAGAGGGTTTCCAAGGCTGCAAATCTTTACTGGAGCAGAAAGCCTCATCTTTCACCTTTCAGTTAGCAGCCCAGCTTGTAATCCACT
>NW_006408772.1:3124511-3128361 GCF_000296735.1 Chrysochloris asiatica | reverse complement strand
CAGCTGGTAGTTTTGAACTGCTGACCTTAAGGTTCGCAGCCCGATTCGTAACCACTAAGCTACCAGAGCTAAAATAGCTTGGAAGCATGAAAGGTGGGTTCATGAAACTTGACATGTGAGTGCATTCATATGTTAATGGTGGTAGTGGTGGGTGGGTGTCACCTAATCGGGTCTGACTCAGAGCTACGCTTTATAGGGTTTTTGAGGCTGTAAATCTTTACAGGAGTAACTGAGGAGCAACTGGTAGATTTGAACTGCTGACCTTTCAGTTAGCAGCCCAGCTTGTAATCCACTATGCCACCATAGCTCCTTCATATATCACTAAAAGCCATAAAACATCAAAACATAAAGTTTCTTATTTAATATTTTAAATGGAAGAATGCTTCTTTCATTGACACCAAACCCTAACCCAATTGCATTTCCTTCAAGCTGGTTATTCTTTTGAAGTTGAGGTTTGAGCATTATGAAGGCTAGATGTTAATGAATTGCAAGACTCAAATCATTCATTCAAGTCATTACTCAGTACAAAAATGTATTGAGTGTCTTCTGTGGTCTTCTATGAGCAAAAAATAAATACAGGGGTCATCATGAATCATACAGGTGTTTAGGGAAGATGGACCATCAGATAAATAAAAGTAGAATTTTAAGTAGTGTAAACGTCGTGAAGGAAAGGTCTGTGTCGTTATGTGAGCATATATTGGGAGAGTCAAGAATCTGACCTAGTTGGGAGAGTCAAGAAATAATTAGACTGTGAACATTCAGACGTGGATAAAACCCAGTTCTGTCAGTGGACTCCTGTTCTTCGCAAATCCATGAAGTGTCAGACTAGAACAATGTTCCATACGGTTTTCAATGGCTGGTTTTTCAAAAGTAGATCATGAAGCTTGACATCTCTCAGTGCAAACAGCCAAGCACATTAAACATTTACACCACCCAGGGACTCTAAAGTCAATGTGGTATTGTTGTTGACAGTTGCTATCCAGTTGGCTCCAACAGAGCAAAACATTACCTAGTCCTGTATCATCTTCATGCTCAATGATATGCTTCCCTTGTATTTAAATTTTTGTCACATGTATAAAAAGCATTATTTAATAGGTCTTCTATTACGCAACTCACTGCAGAGCCATTTTGATGTTTTGTAGTACCACAATATAGAAATGCGTTTTTATTTTGAGAAGCCAATCTCAAAACAACATTTCTAAGCCACCTTAGAAATCTTCACAAGGTACAACTTAAAGTATAATTTTGAAGATCTTAGTTCATGGGACAAAAATTCCATGAACTTACACTTGCTCAGTAGTCCTGGTGTAGCCCTGTAGGATAAGCATTGGACTGCTAACCACAAGGTTGACTGTTCAAACCCACCAGTCACTCCTCTACAGGGTCAATGTGAATCTGAACTGACTTGATGGCACTTAACAAACAACACAGCAACACACTTGATCAATAAATGTTGAATTGCATTTGTTCAATTTACCACTGCCCACAATTAATAGTTGTTCCCACTAAACTTAAACCATGTAGCCATGTTTCCATAATCTGCATGGAGAGAAAGAGGGGAGGGGTTCCTTTTTAATTCCTAAGATATTTTTCAAAGCTGTTTGTCCCAAATTGATAGGACATTGGCAAGGTCGCAAAGCCTAAAATTAACTCTGCCAGCTGTGTTTTGGTTTATTGCATATAGCACATGGGCTCGGGAAGCTCAATCCGCTAGGCTGGCCTGCTCCTTCAATCTGCTGTGCTCTTTCTTCAAAGTTTGTTTGCCTGGAGTGAATGTCGTGCGCAGTATGTGGTAACTAAGCAGCTTGAAAGCATATGAGGACTAAACAAATAAGTCTCTCCTTGAATCTCAGAAGAGCCTAGCAACAATGTGGGTAGTATGGAGAAATCACTGCTGGGTTTGTCAGGTGAGCAGCTTAATTTTTAACCTTGCTGACATTTCCCAGGGAGCAAGCTACGGATGTGCTGTCAAGGATCAAGAAGTAATAAAGTAGTTTTCAAGGAGTCTATGTTTCTAATCCACCCATCGCCACAGTCCTTTAGTGTGGAAGAACATATATAGACACAGAGTGTATCCCAGCTGGATGCAACTTAAAAATATCCTAGGAATCAGCAGCTGCTACTTTCACCCACAGAAATTCACAGTTGGCTTAATTAAACAGTGTCTGTTCTCAAGAGCTGCAGCCCTTTGGGTAGTGCCCTAGGCTCTTCTGCTCCTTCTTCTTACTCCATTCCCATCTGTTGAGTGAAAAAAATAGCAGACTGAATGCATGAAAGGGATCAACTATGAACAGTCCAGGGCTTGCATCAATGTAACTAATAAAATACGGAAGTCAGATCTTTAAAATGGTCTGGAATCCCTGCCTATACAGTCACTGGACTCCAGATACCACCAGGGATATTAGCTAGTCCCTAGTTTGGACCATTTGTTCTCTCTTAACCATGGCCATTACCACACCCTCTTCTTGGCTTTGCTTTATTTTTCACAGTTGTCATAGTCACAACCCTAACAACCCAAGGAGACCACAGTCCTCTTATAGCTAGAAACATGAGATACTGCTTTACATGAAATAATTCCTCTGCCCTGCAACAAGAATCTGGTCTCACATAGCCAAACCATTTGTTTTTCCTCAGGGGATATTCTAACCCTCCTAAAATACCACAGCCCTTGAGATCTCTATAGTATCAGAGTAACCAGGAAACATCCACAGAACAGAAGTCGAACATAATCAATCCCAGCTTGAAATTTGATGAGATAGATCCAAATCCTTTATTTCTAAGTTGTATTCTGTTTCTCCACACTAATTGTTCCCTTTTGAGTGCAGAACAAAAGATTTAGCAAAATAAAACGTTAGTGAACAGGAAGATTTCCTATACAAGATGACGTCTAAAAGAAGTGATCTTGTAAAGTACTCTTGTCTATTTGAGGCCTTCCTGAAGCCCTGCAGGATAAAGGATAATATGCACAATTAATTCAAAGGGTCAGTCAGTAGCATATATTGAAGATCTACCATAAACCAAGCACTGTTCAAAAGGTGAGGAATTAAATAGTGAAGAAATTTTAATACAAACTAATTAGACAGCATCCATCACAACCCTCAAGGATCTAATGACAGAGATTGTTGTATATGTAAACATATAATTGCAGCACTCTCTTATAACATGAATATATGCAAAGGCTATAAAACTCCAACTGATGAAACAATGTAGGAGATAAATGTCTAGAAAAGTTTAGCTGAAAGTACCATTTAAGCAGTTTTAAAGGATAAGTAGACTTTCACCAAGTAGGAAGAAGATGATAGAGAGGTAAAAAGCAAAGAGAGAGCATTACAGAAAGAAGATGAAACATGTGTAAAGTCGGAGACATGAAAAATAAATGTATACGTGAAGGAAATGTTGGTTGCTATCTATCAACCATTTACACCTTGTTATTGTTGTTAGGTGCTATCGAGCTCTTTAAGAACTGGGTATATGTTGTTGTTGTTGTTAAGTGCCATCAAGTTGGTTCTGACCCATAGCGGCCCTGTACAGGGTTTCTGAGGCTGTAAATCTTTGTGGGAGCAGACCGCCTCATCTTTCTTCCGCGGAGCATCTGGTAATTTCGAACTGTTGGCCTTAAGGTTCGCAGCCCTATTCGTAACCACTACGCTACCAGAGTGCCATCAACTCGGTACCAGCCCATAGTGACCTTATTCACAGCAGAACAAAACACTGCCCGATTCTGGGCCAACTTCACTACTATTGCCATGCTTGAGGCCATCAATGCTGTCATTTGGCCAATCCATCTATTTGGGGGTCTTCCTCTTTTTCTCTGACCCTCTACCTTACTAAACATGATATCCTTCTCTGG
>NW_006408772.1:3121327-3121911 GCF_000296735.1 Chrysochloris asiatica | reverse complement strand
TCTGTCAGGTGTTCGTGGCTGTTCTGATCCTTCCCCTGTTTGGTCTCTCCCAAGTTTGTGGTTCTGGGAGGAGCCATCTTGGCTGTGTCTTAGGCTGGGTACTCTAGAGAAACAAATCTACTGAAGCTTATATGTATACAAAGAGGTTTCTATCAAGGAAATGGCTCACACAGTTGTAAATGTGGGCGAGTGCCAGGTCAGTAAGTTGAATGTCAGGCTGGAGGTTTCTTCTAACTTATGCAGCTTCAGTCACTGATGAACCCAAGATTGGCAAGTCATATGGCAGGATTCAGGCAGCAGGGACAAATGAATGTCGCAGATAAGATGATAGGCTGCTGATGACTCCCAGAATTAGCAAACATGCTAATATGGCAGGCCATTTACTCAAGTCCAAAGAATGAGAGGCCAGATGATGAACCAGATGCAGGATACAGACTCAGCAAAAAGCAAAAAAGCTTTGCCCAAGTGTCCAATATAATGCAAACCTATCATATCCCAAATACCAGAAAGATGTTTACCTGTGCTTTATGGACTATTCAAAGGATTTTGCCTGTGTGTGTCATGACAAGCTCAGGATAATGTTT
>NW_006408772.1:3118664-3120892 GCF_000296735.1 Chrysochloris asiatica | reverse complement strand
AACAACATTCTTATCAATGGAGAAAAGATTGAAGTTGTCAAAGACTTAATTTTTCTAGAATCAACATTTAGTGAAGAAATCGAAAGACTTATTGCATTAGGCAAATCTGCTACACAAGACCTCTTTAAATTGTTGCATTGCAAAGATGTAAATTTGAGTACTAAGGTGCGCCTGACCCAAGTAATGGTATTTTCCATAACCTCATATGCATGTGAAAGTTGGACAATGAATAAGGAAGACTATAGAAGAATTGATGCATTTGAGTTATGGTGTTGCAGAATAATATTAAAGGTACTGTGGACTGCCAGAAGAACAAACATATCTGTGTTGGAAGAACTACAACAACATGAATGCTCTTTAGATGCCAAGATGACCAGACTTTGTCTTTTATACTTTGGACATATTATCAGGAAAGGCCAGTCCCTTGAGAAGAACATTATGCTTGGTAAAGTGGAGGGTCAGCGAAAAAGAGAAAAAGACCCACAACGAGATGGTTTGCAAAGTGGCAACAACAATGGACTCAAGTGTAGCAGCAACTGTGAGAGTGGTACAGGACTAGATGGTGTTTCATTCTGTTGTACATAGGATCGCTATGTACACTCAGTCGAAACTGACTCAACGGCACCTAACAACAAGAAGATCATTCCCCTGAGGAACTTTCTTTCAGTTGATTGGCTGCTCACTGCAGAACTTATTATGGAGATGATTACATTGTATTAGGTCTCATCATGGGGTATTACTGTCAAAACACTGAAAATTCTGACCCAGCCATTTTGACACACAACCTTAATTATCATAGCATGAAACTGTCAAGTCTTGTTAAAGGAATAATTTTTTTTAAGTATCAGGAATCAAGTAGAGAAGAAATTTTGAAATCATAGCATAAAGACAAAAGGCTTTCTGACAGCTAAGCTGACAGTAGTTTTGATGCTCATTTGAAATTATTTGAACAGAATCAAAAATCCAATCCTATAGGAGCAGCTGTAAACATTTAAAATACAGTGTTTAACTATAGCTCAAAGACTAGGTGGACAAATGACAGGTCTAAAATTGGAGCAGGTGTGTGTGGGGGCACACATGTGTAAAGAAAGTAAGTTGGACACGCTATTCTGTTGTTAAAAGCAAAGGCTCCCTTTTACCCCCTGCCTCCTGCCTCCCTCTGGCAACTTCCAGGGACTTGAGTTGTCTATCAGAGTGGCCATCACAGGGACTTCATGTTTGCAATTTCATACATCTAGCCTGGATCATCAACAACCATCACCAGACTACGCAGCTTGGCTCAAAAAGCAGATTCCTCCCAGGAGGCTTATGTGGTTACTCTGGATAGGGCTGAAAGCAGCTCTTTGTTTGCTATGATACCCAGGGTCCAAGTGTAGCTGACTGACCTGCCATGGCTCATATAGAGCTTGAGTAATCATAGAAGCACATGTAAATCTAAGACCATCAAAGCTTCAAGCTATGAGAGGAACTAATAATGATTTTCTGTCTGTAATCTTGCAAGACTACACCTCATTTAACTCTCAAGACAACCCTGTGAAGGGACTCATTTCTAAAATATATAGGAAAATACGACACATCTACAAAAATAACACAAAAAACCCAATTAAGAAATGGGCACAGGATATGAACAGACACTTCACGAGGGAGGAGATCTGGGCAGCCAACAAACATGAAGAAATTTTCTCGATCACTAGCCATTAGAAAGATGTAAATCAAGACAACAATGAGATATCATCTCATGCCAGCAATAACCGCAAAGATCAAAAAAGTTGAGTACAATAAATGCTGGTGGGGATGTGGAGAGGCTGGAACACTCCTGCATTGCTGGTGGGACTGCAAAATGGTCCAACCTCTCTGAAAAGCAATATGGCGCTCCCTCAGAAGGTTGAAAATAGAAATACCTTATGATCCATCAATTCCTCTACTTTGTATTTACCCACAAGAAAAATGAGCCACAACACGACACGAGAAGTTATATGCACACCAATGCTCATAGCAGCAGTATTTACAATAGCAAAGAGAAGGAGACAGGCAAAGTGCCCATCAACTGAAGAATGGATAAACAAACTTTGGTACATACACACAATGGAATACTATGCTAACTTGAAGAATAACAAGGAATCAAAACAACAATGAGATATCATCTCACACCAACAATAACAGCAAAGATGAAAAATGTAGAGGACAATAAATGCTGGCGGGGATGTGGCGAGACTGGGACACTCCTG
>NW_006408772.1:3111818-3116772 GCF_000296735.1 Chrysochloris asiatica | reverse complement strand
AGGACCATCAAGGGAGAAGAACAGAGAGCGGGACCCTACCCAGAGAAGCAGTGATGCCTGAAATGGAGGCAGAGATGATGACGTGGAGCGATGGAGCAGCTGGAGACCTGGGGGGTACTGGGGAAGGATTGCATGGAGGAAATTGTAACCATGGCAATGAGATAATATATGATAGAATGAATGTAAAACTAATGATCTCCCATGTAAACTATCACATAATTCACAATAAAACATTTACGGAAAAAAAAAAGGATAGTGGGGGGATTAGGAAAGAATAATGAAGATGATTATACAATATGATGAAAATGGTTTGTGTCACTGAATTGTGCATGTAAAAGATGTTAAAATGGCATATTAAAAAGTTTCTTCTTCAAAAAAAAAGAATAACAAGGAAGCTGCAAACCACCAGTTAACATGGATGAATCTTGAGAGCATTATGTTGAGTGAAATTAGTCAGTCACAAAAAGAGAAATACTGCATAGGACCACTACTGTAAAAGATTTACAACCTTGGAAACCCTATCCAGGGTCGCTATGAGTCGGAACCAACTCTACGGGACAATACCACCACCACCCTGTATATTGTAGGACGTGTATCCCTGGTCTCTATCTACTAGATACCAGTACCTCCCCTGCCCTTGTGTGACACAGAAAAACATCTTCAGAATTATTTCTGCTCAAGAACCATCGATTTAAAGGAAAAGGTTAGGTAAAAATTGTGTTTTGTTAGAGGCTGTCATAACCATGGGATGCAATTTTTACCTAACCTTTCCCTTTAAATCTGTGTTCCTCCACCAAGGATAATTTTTGGCTGTGTCTGCAGACATTTTTCTTTATGAAACTGGCATCATCTAAAAAGATCCCAGGTGGTGCTCTGGGTTAGACATTGGGCTGCCATTCCTCGGGAGAAAGATGAAACTGTCTGCTCCCCTAAAGGTTTACAGTCTCAGAAACCCCATATAGGAACACTGAATTGAAACTGACTTGATGGCAGTGGATTTGGTTTGGGTTTATGACAACATTTAAAGGTGTTTTGGAGAAAACTGAAGTTTGATAAGTATAGTTATAAGTACCTGTTATTTTTAAAATAATTCTAAAATATATAAATCACTATATTTATTTATAGGTTTATGAATATGTTCTAAGGTTCCTATGAAAGTGAAAATTTCTCCCACAATTTAAGAAGTGGCTAGGCTAAGATGGGTCTGGTAAAAAGAGATGGGGAAAACATTATGATTCAATAGTGAGTAATTATTATCATGACTAATTGCTACTGTCACAGTTACAAAGGTAGAAGTTTAGTAGCAAAAACAGGAGAGTAGTTAATCTTACAGTCCAGAAGCAGAGCACCCTAGGACCATCAAGAGAGAAAGGCACAAGCAGAATGTGGGACCTTATCCAGAGAAGCAGCAACACCAGGATGGAGGCAGAGATGGGGGCATGGAGAGGGGGAGCAGCTGAGGACTCTAGATTCATGAGAAGAGACAGACTGAGAGCTGGTGGCCAGGAGGCAGACTTGCAGAACATGTCCTTTGGTGGTTTAAATTATTATATATGCCTGAATGTTTAAAAAAAAAAAAAAGAGAGAGAGCTAAATTGAATAGAGAGAAATACTGTTAACTGATGGTACATGGAGGGGACTATAATCATTGTAATGAAACAAAGTATATGATTTGTTGAATGTACAACTGTTGATCTGCCTTATAAACTCTCACTCAATTCACAATAAAAACTTAAAAAGAAAAAAAGTGGCTGGCTACTGTTGTTATTAAGTGCTGTTGAGTCAGTTCCAACTCATAGCAACATGTACAGGGTTTCCAGGGAGCAGCTGGTGGGTTCGCAGTCCCGTGTGGATCCTACAGTGCCATATCAGGAGTCTATGGTTAGGCTACCAAGTACACGAAATTCATCTTTATTTTTCTTGTACTTTTCTTTCTTCTCTTGACTTCTGATCAGTCCACTGTTCCCATAACCCACTCTGCACACATACCTATAAACTTACTATAAAGTCAACACCTTATGTCTACACTTCTCAAATTGTTCCTTCCCCAATCAAGGGTGCTGTTCTCTTCCCTGAAGGCCTCATGCCCTTCTTTTTTAGTGTGTGTAAGAATGTTGATGAAATATCAGTTAATACATTTTCATTTTTAGACAGCAGAAAACCACATTCTAACTGGTTGAAACAATGAGGGAATTTATTGGTTCACAGAAGCGAAGTTTAGCACTTGGATGATTTTATGTTTACTTTAATCCAGTGATCTCAGTTCCATTTTTCTACAATTCCTTTTCCTGCCATCCTCTGTGTGCCTGTTTCAACTTCAGCTTGATGGTGAATGGAACCACAGCAGTTGTAGACTCCATATTCAGAGTCAATTGATTCAGACTCAAAGATGATTTGTTTTTAATGATTACCAGCTCCCATTCAATGGATTCTGGCTCATGGTGACCCCATGTGTGTTAGAGTAAAACTGCTTCATAGGGTTTGGGCATACTTCTGAGGCAATGACTGGGTGGACGGGGACCTCCAATCTTGTAGTCAGCAGCTGAGCCCATAAACCACTTGTATCATCCCAGGGACTCGTTTTCATGATTATTGTTCTTGTTTAAGTATCATCATGCCACCCTATATAGGGCTCCTAAGGGGCAGCTGGAGTCCTGGTGTGCTACTGTGGGTCAATGCACTGGACTGCAAGATCAGTTTCAACTGCAAGGTTGGTGGTTCAAGCTCACCAGCCGATACTCAGAAACCCTATATAGGGTCACTGTGAGTCGGAACTGACTTGACAGCACTTAACAACAACAACAAGGAGCATCTGGTGAGTTTGAACTGCCAACCTTGTGGTTCCCAGTCCAGTGCTGATCCTACAGTGCCAAACCAAGAGTCCTTAGGTGCCTGAAAAAATTTTGTCTCTGAAGTTCATTACTGAATTGTAAGATACATTAAATGAAATACACTTGAAAGCACTTTATAAATCAATACATAATTGTAAGATATTTTTCTTTGGAAGACACTTCTTTTCTCCTTATTGTGGTTTGCACTGATATGGCCTAGCTAGAGAAGGTGTTTGTAATGCTTTCTGCTTTGTCTCAATTGGCAAATTATTTATGCATCTGTAACTTAAATTGCTCAGATAGTCTGATTGACTTAGACTTAGCTAATAACTCATTATATTCTGAACTGAACTCTTTACCCAAGCCACAGTACATACCATAGGCTAGCTTGTGAGGCAAATGCTTGTAGTCTCATGATTAATATCTTCCAAAGTCTAAATGAATCTCATTGCATACCACTCAGTGTGTTCTTGAACAAGTCATAGAGGTCAATTTGAACAAATGGAAAGACAATACTATTATATGAAAATGTCCATACTCATTATTTATTCCATAAATGTAATGCAATTCCCTGGTGGTGGTGTGCCATGAGGCCAGTTCCGACTCACAGCGACCCTGTATAGTGTTTCCTGTAAATCTTTATGGGAACAGAAAGCATCATCTTTCTAATGTGGAGTAGCTGGTAGATTCGAACTGCTGATCTTGAAGTTAGCAGTCCAATTTGCAATTGGACACAATTTCAGAAAAGGTTAGGATTTTCAGAAAAACTGAAATGTACACGTCTATAAGGGAAATTACTAAAAAACAGAGTATTGAGGAGGAACTGATTCTACCAGATATAAAGATATCATAAAGTTACAGTACTTAAAAGCTTGAAAAGATAGCTAATCAATGGAATGGAATGAAAATGAGAGGAGGCAGTCCGCTGGATGGCCCTTTGACTGTGATTCCTCCCTCAACTTGTATGTTTAGGCTTCAGGGAAAACAACAGCCCACCCTGAAATCTGATGTTCTGTTCAGATAACTAGCGTGGCTAAAGTGATGAAATTCCACCTGGCGCCTAAATGTCTGATCAGCCTGTCCTTGGGTTGTCTGTCTAGAAAAGCTACAATGATGTTCCCTACAGTGAGTCATGTAATCCATAAAGAATAAAACTGGTTGGGAGCAGGAACTTTGAGGTCCCTCACCTACAGTGCGAAGGGGGAGCACTCCTGGAAGAGTTTCCATACAGCTTTTCAGAGCCAATAGGAACTGCTCCCCATGGTACTGTTTCCATTGTTTGCTGTAAAACAGAATTAAACTGCTTTCATTTGCCAACACTTTGAGAATCTTGTGTGTTTATCTCAGACTACAGGGTTGAAGCTGCTGTTTGGGTCCTCATCTCTGTGTTCTGTGACTGCTTGGGATATTAGGACCACCTCTAAGACAAACTGTGTATGGCACACAAGACAGAAGATAAGTAGATAAAATATATAAAGAAGGTCAATATGAGAAGAACAGATTATTCAATAAATAAAACATCTAAAATCTCTGCACCAATTTCTTATACCAAATTAAATTTGAGATAGATCAAATATTTAAACATAAAAAATTGACTCCATAGAAAAACATGGAAGACTATTTTTACAATCTCATCAGGGAAAAATGTTTCTCTAAGCTTGGCATAACTTCAGAATCCAAAATTAAACAGATTACATGCACCAGATATTGATACATTTAATAATTTTTAAAAAGAATTGTCAATCATGAAAAATGTTAACACTTTTCTAAAATTCACAAATTCGTGGAAATATTTTAAGCATACTATAGATGTAGTGCTTATTTCTTTTCTTTGTTGAATAGACAGCTCTGTAATTCAATAAGAAAAAGCCACAACAAAACTTTCAAAATAGGATAAGTATATAAATGATCACAAAGAAAATGTGGTTTCTCAAGTATATAAAAATATGCTAAAGAGACCCAGGATAAGCAGAACACTGCTTAAGAACAAGAAGAAGGTTGGAGGCCTGTCACTCCCTGACTTTAAAATATACTACATGGCGACAGTGGTCAAAACAGCTTGGTACTGGTACAACGAAAGGCACATAGATCAATGGAACAGAATCGAGAATCCAGAAATTAAA
>NW_006408772.1:3105374-3109013 GCF_000296735.1 Chrysochloris asiatica | reverse complement strand
ACACTGTAAACTGATGATATATGGTGGGGATAATAATCAATGTAATGAAACAAGCTATATGAATGGTTGAATGTGAAGCTGATGATGTGCCCTGTAAATTTTCACTCAATGCAAAATAAAAACATTTAATTAAAAAAAAAATGCTAAATGTCATTCATAGTAAAGTAATTGCAAACTAAAGGTAACATTTCTCACCTATTCAATTGTCTAAGTTCAAAAATTAAAGAAATCAACTGCATAGATGAGCATATAGGGAAACAGACACTTACAAATTTTTGGCAAAAGTGTGAATTGGTATTACCTCCTCATAGCACAATTTAGCTGCATCTACCAAAATTAATGTTTTTAGGACTTCCAGGAAGATGGCAGACTAGACAGACATACTACACAGACCTTCTACAACAAAGAAACTAGAGATTAAATGAAACAAATATGAATGATAAAACTGGAACTTTAAGTTTCAGAGGAAAGGTTAGAGAATGGATTGAATACCAACTAGGAGAAGAAGTTGAATTAAAGTCATGAGAGAGTAGACAGATGGGTGTCTAACCTGGCATGACAATCTTGAACTTTTGTAAGCAGTGTTAGATAGAGACAGTGGCCTGACAATACAAATGTCTGATAGTAACTGGTGAGGAGAAAGGTGGGATCCGCACTTGTTTCTCACATCCTTCTGGAAACCAGAAGCATGACAAGGCCCCACCCTCACCAACCCAGATAGGGACTCCATCTAGGACTGGGCATGTCCACATTATGAGAAATAATTCTTAGGATGGTTGTCTTCCTAAGTGGGTCCAGGAAGTTGCTAATTGGGATTGTTGACTGGTGTAACAAAGGTTCATACACCTGGGGTATGTGAGTGGGATGAATTGGGAGGGGAAAAGGAAACTGTTCAAGAAGTGGGAAAATAAGAATGCAACCATCAAGGGGAAGTAGATGATGTCCAGGAAAATTGTTAACCCCATAGTACTCAGTCAGTGAGGACCCGGAGGAGGGACTTTTGAGCTAAGAAATAAAATTATTTGCAAAAAGGCCACATGGCAAGTCTGCCTGTGTCTTCTGGGTTTGGTGCCAATTTTGCAAAATCAAATAAAAAAGCCTCAATCTTGCTAAAATGAGTACAGATTGGATTTCTTCAGCATTTGTCTGTAAGCACGCATGATACCTCATCGGTGATCTCATATGGGATAAGGCAGTCTGCCCCATTTCTCCCTTTGGAGACACATTAGGGTAAGATCCTAGTCAGGGGTTTATACTGACCCACCAGTAACCAAGAGGGACCGAGGCAGTATCTGGGTTATTGATGCTTCTCACAACATGACCCACCCCCATCCATACCTTTTGTAACACTACCTACGAGGTGAGGGCCACTACCAAGTTGTGTACCACCTGATCATGGATAGACAGCAAACAACATCACCAAACTCAACTGCAACTGTGCTACTCAAACAGCAGAGACCTGCATATACACTCAGATTCTCTATCACACCCACCAGGAGACAGGTGATGGATGCCTAAGTTTATACCATCAATCACCAGTTAAATACAAATATAGCAATACATGTCTCATAGAAAAAAGACACTTTCAGTTCACATGAAGAAACAAGACAGAGTAACTCAAACAAGTGACCAAAACACAGAGCCAGAAAACATTTCTGTGGAATAAATGGTCTGGGAACTAACTGATAAGGAATTCTAAACAGTGATATTTAGGTACTTTCAACAGACTGAGGGAAAGATTGAGAAAGCTACAGATAAAATCAAGGAAAACACAGAAAAAACTGTAGAAGAATTCAAAAGAACAAACTAACAAAATAAATGAAAAATGTGAAACCATATAAAACCAGCAAATAGAAACCCAGAAGATTAATATTAACATTTCAGAAATAGATAATTTGCTGAAAGCACAAAGGAGTTAAAAACTGAATCAATGGAAGTCTGAATTAGTGAGATTGAAGACAAAAACCTCAAATCTAATTTGCTATATCATCAAGTGTAATAATGTATTGTTGTTGTTGTTGTTGTTGTTGTTAAGTGCCATCGAGTCGGGTCCGACCCATAGCGACCCTGTATAGGGTTTCCGAGGGTGTAAATCTTTACGGGAGTAGAAAGCCTCATCTTTCTCCCGCGGTGCAGCTGGTAGTTTCGAACCGCTGACCAAAGGTTTGCAGCCCGATTCGTAACCACTACGCTACCAGAGCTCCTGTATAGGTGATTGGAATTCCAGAACAGGAAGAGACCCCCAAAAAAAGCACAGAAAAAAAATTGTCAAAGTGTTGTGGGAAGAAAATTTCCCTAACATCATGAAAGATGAGAAAATTCAAGAAGCCAAACAGGATAAACATCAAAAGAATATTACCAAGACATATTATAACCAAACTTTCTGAAAACAAAGAAAAGGAAATAATGCGAGTGCATCTCAGGAAAGATAAAGCTACCTACAAAGAAGAACTAATAAGACTAAGCTCTCATTTCTCAGCAGAAACCCCATAAGCAAGAAACCAATGAGATGGCACATGCAAAACTCTGAAAGACAAAAAACTTCCAACCAATAATCATATACCCAACGAAGTTGTACCTCAAACATGACCGCAAAATTAGAACATTTCTATAGATATATACCAGTTGCTGGAGAAAGATATCATATTTGGTAAGGTTGAGGGTTAGAGAAAAAGAGGAAGACCATCCCCCACCCGCCCAGCGAGATGGCTTGGCAATGTGACAGCATCAATGGGCTCAAGCGTGGCAACAACTATGAGGTTGGCCCAGGACTGGGCAGTGTTTCATTCTGTTGTGAATAGTGTCACTATAAGTCCGTACCAACTCAATGGCACCTATCAACAACAACAACAATAGAAACAGAAATGAAAAAATTTGTAAAAACCACACTAATCTTACAAAAAATACTAAGAGAGTTCTTTGTACAGACACTCAACAACTCTAACAACAACCTGAAATTAGCACATAATGGCAAGATCAAAAATCAGCCCAGAAATTGTTGTTAGGTGCAATCAAGTCAATACTGACCCATAGTGACCTTATGCACAGCAGAACAAAACACTGCCCTATCCTGGGCCAGCCTCACTACTGTTGCCATGCTGGAGTCCATGATGCTGCCACTTGGCCAATCCATTTTGTTGGGGGTCTTTCTTTTTTTCTCTGATCCTCCACCTTACCAAACATGGTATCCTTCTCCACTCGTCTGACAGTTTGTCATACTGTGGTGGCTTGTGAGTTGCTGGGATTCTGAAAGCTATGTCAGCAGAGTCACCCATGGTGAACAGGTTTCAGATGAGCTTCCATACAAAGATAGACTAGGAAGAAGGAGTGATGAACTACTTCCAAATATTTAGTCCCTGAAAACCTTTTGAATAGCAGAGAAACCCAGGTATAGAAGTATCCAAAATAAAGCCTACAAGACTGCAAATAGGGAATCAAAGGTATTGATGTGTAGCAAAGACAATTATAAAGTAAAAATGGAGGAAGTGTAGTTATAGAACTTCCAAATGGAAAAGAAGTCAAGTAAATTCCAAGATAGAACAGGTTGTTTTAAACATGTTGTTGTTGTTGTTGTTGTTGTTAAGTGCCGTCGAGTCGGTTCCAACCCATAGCGACCCTGTACAGGGTTTCCGAGGGTGT
>NW_006408772.1:3103449-3104344 GCF_000296735.1 Chrysochloris asiatica | reverse complement strand
GGATTTTTGTTTTCTTTACATTGAGATGTAATCCATACCAAAGGCTATGCTCTTTGATCTTCATCAGTAAATGTTTTAAGTCCTCTTCATTTTCAGCAAACAAGGTTGTATCATCTGCATATCACAGGTTGTTAATGAGCCTTCCTCCAATCCTGATGTCACATTTTTCTACATAGAACCCAGCTTCTCAGATTATTTGCTCCGCATACAGTTCGAATAAGTATGGTGAAAGAATACAACCCTGTTGCACACCTTTCTTAAATTTAAACCATTCAGTGTTCCCATGTTCTGTTCGAACAACTGCTTCTTGGTCCATGTACAGATACCTCATGAGCACAATCAAGTGTTCCGAAATTCTCATACTTTGCAATGTTGTCCATAGCTTGTCATGATCCACACAATCGAAAGCCTTTGCATAGTCAATAAAGCACAGGTAAACATCTCTCTGATATTCTCTGCTTTCAGCCAGGATCCATCAGACACCAGCAATGATACCCCTCATTCCACGTCGTCTTCTTAATCCGGCTTGGACCTTTGGAGGTTCTCTGTCAATGTGTGCTTGCAGCCCTTTCTGTGTTATCTTTAGTAAAACTTTACTTGCATGGGATATCAAAGATATTGTCTGATGATTTCCACGTTCTGTTGGGTCACCTCTCTTTGGAATGGGCACAAATATGGATCTCTGCCAATCAGTTGTCCAGATAGTTGTCTTCCAAATTTCTTGGCAGAAATGAGTGAGTGCCTCCTGTGTCACCTCACTTTCTTGAAAGATTTCAATTTATATTCAATCAATTCCTGGAGCCTTGTTCTTTGCCAATTCCTTCAATGCACCTTGAACTTCCTTCAGTATCGTTAGTTTTTGATCATATGCTACCTCTTGAAACAGTTGAGCATC
>NW_006408772.1:3090023-3101129 GCF_000296735.1 Chrysochloris asiatica | reverse complement strand
GTCCCAGTCTCTCCACATCCCCGCCAGCATTTATTGTCTTCTCCATTTTTCATCTATGCTGTTATTGTTGGTGTGAGATGATATCTCATTGTTGTTTTGATTTGCATCTCTCTAATGGCTAGTGATCGTGAGCATTTCTTCATACTTTCCATCTTCTTTTGATGCTTTCTGCATCATTCAATAATTTGCCCAGAGAATCCTTCAACAACAAAAGTCGAGGCTTGAATTTTTTCTTTAGTTCCCCCAGCTTTAGAAATGCTGAGCATGTTCTTCCTATTTGGTTTTCTGATTCCAGATCTTTGCACATTTTGTGGTAATATTTGACTTTTTCTTCTTGATCTGACCTTTGAAATTTTCTGTTCAGCTCTTGGACCTCCTCATTTCTTCCAATTGTGTTAGCATTTCTACGCTGGAGAGCAAGTTTCAGTGGTTCTTCTGACATCCATTTTGATCTTTTCTTTCTTTCTTTCTTGTCTTCTTAATGACCATTTGCTTTCTTCATGTATGATGTTCTTGATGTCATCCCACAACTCTTCTGGTCTTCTGTCTTTAGTGTTTAAAATATCAAATCTGTTCTTCAGGTGATCTCTATATCAGGTGGGATATATTCAAGGTCATATTTTGGCTCTCATGGACTTGTTTTCATTTTCTTCAGCTTCAGTTTGAATTTGCATACGAGTAATTGATGGTCTGTTGCACAATCTGCCACTGGGCTTATTTTGGCTGATGATAGGGAGCTTTTCCACTGTCTCTTTCCACAGAGGTAGTCAATTTGATTTCTGTGTATTCCATCTGGTGAGGTCCTTGTGTATAATTGTGTCTTATACTGTCTAAAGAAGGTATTTGAAATGAACTAATCATTGATTTTGCACAATTCTGTCATGCGAAATCCAGCATCATTTCTATAACCAAGACCATATTTTCCAACTATTGATGCTTCCTCTTTGTTCTCAACCTTTGCATTCCAATCACCAGTAATGATCAATACATCTTGGTTGCATGTTTGATCAATTTCAATTTGAAGAAGTTGGTAGAATTCTTGTATTCTTCATAGAGTTTTTCAACTCTTCATAGTATTCTGTTATCCTTTTTTTCCCAATGGTTCTGTTGTGATGTCACCCATGTGGTTTCTTATATTTGTTATTTGTGTCTTTTCCAAAACTCTTTTCTTTTATTAGATTTGCCAATGGTTTGTCAGTGTTAATCCTTTCAAAGAATTAACGTCTTGTGTTATTGATTCCTAGTGTACTTTCTCTGTCAAGTTTATTTCTGCTATAATCTTTATTATTTCTTTTATTCTGTTGACTGTAGGTTTACTTTGCTGGTCTGTTTCTAATTGTTGGAGATGCTTTGTTAATGTGTTGATTTTGGTTCTTTCTTCTTTTTGGATGTGTGTGTTTATTGCAATAAAGTGTCCTCTCAGCACTGCTTTTGCTGTGTCCCACATTGTATTTTAATTTCATTTGTTTCTAGGAATTTTGTAATTCCACCTTTTATTTGTTCTTCTACCCAGTAGCTTTCAAACAGGGTGTTATTCAATTTCCATGCATGACTTTATTTCCTTGATCTTCCTATTATTGATTCTAATTTTCTAGATTTGGCATCTGAGAATTTTTTTTGATGTTTGAAAATTTATGGAGACTTACTTTGTAGCCTAACACATGGTCTATTCTGGAGAATGTTCTGTGCACACGGAAAAGAATATGCATTGTACTGTTATGGGTTGAATTCTCTGTGTAAATCTATGAAGTCAACTTGGTTAATTATGTTGTTTAGTTTCTTTATGTCTTCGTTGAGTTTCTTTCTAGTTGTTCTGTTCTTTTTTGAAAGTGGTATATTAGGATGTCCCTCTATTATTGCAAAGTTGTCTATTCCTTTCTTCAAATCTATTAGGGTTTCCTTTGTGTGTTTTGGAGCTCTTTCGTTGGGAGCATAGGTATTTATTAGGGTTATGTCCTTTTGTTCAATTGACCCTTTAATCATGAGATAATGTCCTTCTTTGTCTCTTATGCTGGTTTTTGCTTTAAAGTATATTTTATCTGAGATTAGTATTGCTACTCCTGCTCATTTTTTAGTGAAATTAGCTTGGTATTTATTTTTCTACCCTTTAATTTTTCATCTATTTTTGTCTTCATATGTAAGGTGTGTCTCTTGTAGACAGCATACTGAAGGATCGTGTTTTATTATCCATTCTGCCACTCTCTGTCTCTTGACCAGCGAGTTTATTCCATTGACATTCAGTGTAATTGTTGGTAGGTCTGAATTAATTGCTGTCATTATGCTGTCTGTCTTTTTGTGGTGCTTCTAGTTTCTTTGTGCTTAGTTCCTTTTTTGTGTGTGCTTTTTCTTGTCTATTTCTTCATAGTTTTAATGTTTCTGTATTCTTGTTGGATTTTCCTTTTCTTGATATGTTGTGAAGCTTTGAGTTTCTTTGTGGTTACCCTATATTCTATTAATTTCTTCCTCCTTATAAAACAGTCTATTTTATCCTGAAATCTACCTGACCTCCAACCACCTGGATCTCTGTCCCTATACTTTTGCCTTCTTTTGTATAGTAGTTGTTTTGAACATAGACTGACCACCCAGATCCCCTAATTTCATTCGTGTAGTTTTATTCTGCTCTGGATTCTTCCATCTCAGGACTGACTTTAGGATGGTGTTGCCACATATGTCAGTCTCTGGTTGTCTGCTCTTGCTGGTTCTCGTTCCATCTTTTGACACACTGGCTTGGCTTTTACAAAATCCCTTAATTTCTGTTAATCCTAAAATGTTCTGATTTTGCTGTCATATTTGATTGACATCTTTGCTGAGTATATGATTCTTGGTTGGCAGTTTTGTTTTTTTTCCAGAGTTTTGTATATGTTTTCCCATTGTCTTTGCCTAAATGGTTTCTGATGAGCAATCAGGCTTGCCTTTGTAGGTAACGTTTCTGTTTTACCTATCTGCTTTCAGGATTCTTTCCTTGTTTTAGATTTTGGAGAGTTTGATTATGATATGTCTAGGTGATTTTTTTTTTTTGGGGGGGGGGTAGTCCATCTTTCCTGGTGATCATTCAACTTCTTGAATGCTTATCTTCTTGTCTTTCAAGATCTTAGGGAAATTTTCTTCCAACAACTCTTCAATGATCTCCTCTGTGGTTATCTTTGATTCATCCTGTTCTGGAACTCCAATCAAATATAGGTTACTCCTCTTTATGTTGTCCTACATGAATCTTAGGCTTTCTTCAGATTTTTACATTCTCTTTTCTGCTTATTCTTCTATCTTAGCAGTATTGAGAGATTTGTCTTCAAGATTGCTGATTCTGACTTTCATTCCTTCAACTCTACTTCTGTACCCTTTTAGTATATTTTCCATTTCTAATATTTTAATATTAGACCTCTTTTTGCAGGTTTTTTATTGTTTCCAATGCTATACCTATTTTGTTTGATTTTTCCTATAGTGCTTTTCTGATTTCTTCCTTATTTTCCTTGACATTTCTGTGGAACATCTGGATGCATCTCAATATCATTCTCCTGAATTCGTTTTTGGGCAGTTACAAAACCTGTTCTCCCCCCACTGTAAATTCTATCTCTTCCTCTTGGTCATTTGTTTGAGCTACTCTGTCTTATTTCTGCACATGAGCAGAAATTTTCTGTTGCTTTTTAGACATTGTGGTGTTGTTGTATTTGTATTAATTAGATGAATGTATGTTGGTGTATTCTCAAGTTTTCTGCAATTGCCTTTTGGTAGGTGTGATCAGGAGATGGGCAAGTCTTTTCACCTCACTTACAGCTCAATTTACAGTGCTTTTAGAAGGTGTTGATTGTAGATGCCCTCTGGTGCACAGTAGCTAGTAGTGGCTCTTGCTCAGATGGTGGGTTTTTATAGGGTGTGATTATAACTTAGTTGTATGGCTGCAATTACTGTCTCTTGTTGAGTAATGCAAGATAGAAAGAGGGCCAAAAACCAGACAAAACACAAAGTAGAAAATCACAAAAAAAAATGTGGCAACATACAAGTAAGACTTTAGTGCCACCTAATGGCCTCTTGTCTTCAAAGCCCCCTGAGAAATTTCAAGTTATTTCCACTGTGCCTTATGATGTGACTCAAGATTTTGTTTTGGGCCATTTTCTTCTTTTTTCCCCTTCCCCTCAAGTCCTTTCAGCTGTTTCTCCTAGTCAGGACCAGCCCAGGGCTGGCCAGACATGCTTTGGAAGATACTCCTATTGCAAGCTCTTCCTATTAATTCCTCCCCCTTCTTCAATTCTATGCCCAGCATCCTTGCTGTGTAGATCTTTCCACGAGTGCAGTAGAACCTTCCCTGGGAGTGTTCACTTGTTCAGGTCTCCCCTCTGGTCACTAGAGCAGAGATGAGTAGACAGAGAAAAAGAAAAGAATAAAAAAGAAATGCTCACCTATTTATCTCTGCAGATCCATAGTCCTCTGTCATGGCAGTGCTCTCTTGATCCCCTAGCCTCTCACTTGCAGAGATCACTTCCTTTCTTGCTTCTGCTTCAAACCTTACTCCCAGTAAGCCCTGGATCCCCTTGTTTATCCCTTTATCTGAATTTCAGTGCTCCAGGACTGTCATCCGAATCTGTCTCATCTGGTATTCCATATTTTACTGGCAGGCATCTTGATAGCCTTTCCTTAACTATTATTTTTGTGAATTATTCCCTTTTATCAATTTATTTCATCTTTTTATGGTCTATTATAGCATCTATCATGTTGTGTTTGGAGTATCTGAAGTAATCTGTATCAGACTGATAAGTTTTTGAGGGGATAAGACAAGCAGAACCTGGGTCAGTACAGAGCATATTGAGTCACCTTAGTTAGTTTAGTCACCTTGTTGCTTTTTAAGTGCCGACGAGTCTATTCCGACTCATAGTGGTCCTGTATAGGATTTCTGACAAACAGTTGTGAGCTTGAACTGCTGACCTTATGGTTCAAGCCGACCTGGAAGTCCAGTGCTTTAACCTGCAGTGCCACGCCAGGACTTCTTAGTCACCTTGTTGTTGTTATTATGTGCCGTTCTGACTCATAAGTGACCCTGATAGGGTTTGCAAGGCTGTAAATCTTTACAGGAGAAGAGTCTCATCTTTCTTCCACGGAACAGCTGGTAATTTTGAACCGCTGACCATGAGATTAGCAGCCAAATTCGTAACCACTTCACTACCAGAGCTCCTTTTTAGTTGACTAAATAAATGTCAATATACTGTTGCAGCCACTTTTGAATTATCTCTAGCAAGATTTTACTTGCATGTCATATTAATGATGTTGTGTGATGATTTTCACATTCTGTTGAGTCACCACTCTTTGGAATGGGCTGAAATATGGATCACTTCCAATCAGTTGGCGAGGTAGATGTCTTCCAAATTTCTTGGCATAGATGAATGAGTGCCTCCAATGCTACATCAATTTGTTGAAATATTTAAATTTGTATTCCATCAATTCTCAGAGCTTTTTCTTGGTCAATGCTTCCAACACACCTTAGACTTCTTTTTTCAGTGCCTTTATCCTTTGATCATAGAGACCTCTTGTAATGGTTGAGCACCGACCATTTCTTTTTGTTGTTGTTGTTAAGTGCTGTTGCACTGGTTCTGACTCATAGTGACCCTGTGTAAGTACTATTATACAGATGGGAAACTTCAGTTACCAGCTAGTAAATAGTAAAGCTGAGATTTGTACCAGATCTGTTGAGATGGAGTCAGTGTCCCATATCATTATGCTACATTTATCATTTTATTATGGCATTCTGCTGGCTCCCAATAGCCATAATTTATGACTTCTTATAGCTTCTTTTTATGCTATTTTATTGTTATTGTACTGTGTCTTCTTGCTACTACTAATTCATTACTTCTTACCTATGCTGAAACCCAGGCAAGCAAACTTATTTCTATAATAAGAGTGAATAAATAAATATTCATAGATTCTATGGTATCTTTTATGGGAATTTTTTCCCCCCTGGTTTCTTGATTTTCTATCACATTCTTTCTGTACATCAGAAGTCCCAGAAGCTAGGAAAATTGGAAGTTGTCAGCAATGAAATGGAATGCATAAACATCAATATCCTAGGCATTAATGAGCTGAAATGGACTGGTATTGATCATTTTGAATCTGACAATCACATGGTTTACTATGCTGGGAATGGCAAATTGAATAGGAATGTCACCACGCTCATCATCAAAAAGAGCATTTCGAAATCGAGAAGACAAAAGTCAAACATTCTCATGAAATGAAAAGAGCATGCTCAGCATTTCTCAAGCTTAAAGAACTGAAGAAAAAAATCATGCCTTAACTTGAAATATTGAAGGATTCTATGGACAAATATTGAATGATGCAGAAAGCATCAAAAGAATATGGAAGGAATACACAGAGTCACTGTACCAAAAAGAAATGTTCAATGATCAACCATTTCAAGAGGTAGCATATGATTTAGAGCCAATGGTACTGAAGGAAGAAGTCCAAGGTGTATTGAAGGCATTGGCAAAGAACAAGGCTATGGGAATTGATGGAATACAATAGAAATATTTCAGCAAGCTAATGCAGCAATGGAAGTGCTCACTGATATATGCTAAGAAATATGGAAGACATCTACCTGGCCAACTTATTGGAAGAGATGTATATTTGAGCCCATTCTAAAGAGAGGTGACCCAACAAAATGCAGAAATCAATGGATAACATCATTAATATTATCCATTTTGCTAAAGATAGTCCAAAAATGGCTGCAACAGTACACTGACAGGGAATTGTCAAAGGTTCAAGTCAGAATCAGATGAGGGTGTAGAACTAGGGTTATTATTTCTGACGTCAGATGAATGTTGGTAGAAAGCAGAGAATACCAGAAAGAAGTTTACCTGTGCAAAGTTGACTATGCAAAGGCTTTCGATTGTGTGGATCATGCCAAACTATGAATAACATTGCAAAGAATGAGTATTCCAGAACACTTAATAATGTTCATCAGGAACTTGTACATAGACCAAAGAACAAGGGGACACTGAATAGTTTTAAATCAGGAAAAGTTTTAAACTATTTTGGTACACCAGGGTTGTGTTCTTTCACCAGTTATTTAATCTGTATTCTGATGATATAATCTGAGAAGCTGGATTATATGAAGATGAATGTGGTATCAGAACTGGAGAAAGACTCAATAACAACCTGCAATATACAGATGATACAACCTTGCTTGCTGAAAGTGAAGAGGACTGAAAGTACTTACTGATAAAGATCAAAGACCACAGCCTTCAGTATGGATGTATCTTAATGTACAGAAAATGTACCACTGAATCAATAAATGACATGATAAATAGAGAAAACATTGAAGTTGTTAAATAATTCATTTTGCTTGGATACGCTATCAATACTCATGGAAGCAGCAGTCAAGAAATCAAATGATGTATTGCAATAGGCATATCTGCTGCACAAGACCTCTTTAAAATGTTCAAGAGCAAAGATGTCGGTTTCAGGACTAAGATGCGCCTTGCCTTCTTAATGACTTATTTCTTTCTTCCTGTCTGATGTTCTTGATATCCCACAACTCTCCTGGTCTTTGGTCTTCAGTGTTTAATGTATCAAATCTGTTCTTCAGATGATCTCTAAATTCAACTGGGATATATTCAAGGTCATAATTTGGCTCTTGTGAACTTGTTTTCATTTTCTTCAGCTTCAGTCTGTATTTGCATATGAGCAATTGATGGTCTGTTTCACAATCTGCCCTGGCCTTGTTTTCACTGATAATATGGAGCTTTTCCACGGTCTCTTTCCACAGATGTGAAAATTTGATTTCTGTGTATTCCATCTGGTGAGGTCCATGTGTACAATCATCTCTTAAGCTGTCTGAAGAAGGTATTTGAAATGAACAAATCATTGGCTGGGCAGAATTCTATCATGTGATTGCCAACATCATTTCTATCACCAAGGCCATACTCCCAACCACTGATGCTTCTTCTTTGTTTCCAACCTTTGAATTCCAATCACCAGTAATGATCAATACATCTTTTTGTTGTTGTTAGAACAACTCAGCAAAATAAAATTCCGGTTTATTGTTAGTCAACATTGTTTCACACATACATCAAACAGGCCAATAATAATAATAATAATAAACAGCAACTTCATAGACAAAAAAAAAAGGAAAAGAAACTTTATCTTTGACCTTTTTATCTTTGACCTTTTTTAACCATCTCATACAAACCAACTACTTATAGTACAGCTAAGCACATTCAAAAAAAAAGTTACTGGAATGATCGGAATAAGATTGTAAACTTTTTTTGTTGTTATTTTTGCTTTCTTTACAAAGTTTTTTTTCTCCTTTGAGATTATAATGAACATGGTCACACCACAAGTGAAGTCAGAATTAGGACAAAGAATGCTCCAAAGGCTGGTTTGGTCATCCGAGATCATTAAAAATGGCTGACCCCCAACAATATATACAAAAATATAAAATGTAAATAAAATGTAAATAAAAAATACAAATTTCCCTTTTTAAAGTACTTTTAAGAAAAAAATTCATGGCCTTGGAAGTTTTGTAGGGTTTTTTTTTCTCCCCTGTTGCAAATTCACATTGTGGTTTTGGTTGGCCGGTGGTGAGCACATGTTATCTGAGGGTGGTGCTGCCCAAAGTCCGCGGTGGTGCTGGAAGGTGACCACGTTTAGATTCTGAGAAGGGAAGTGGAAGGTGAATAGGTCATGGTGGCCTTTTTAAAATTTAACTTTTCTTTTTTCACTGTCTAGTCATCCTTGTTGGTCTTCTGTTTCTTGGTGTCAACAACATCATTTTCATCATCTTCAGCTGCCTGTTTGCCTTAGCTGCCTTGGCCTCCTCATCTTCATCCCCATCTTCTTCCTCACTATCACCTTCTTCCTCTTCCTCGTCTACCTCATTGCCAGCCTCCTGTTCCCCATTTTCCTTGTTTGCATTCCTATTAGCAAGCGCGTCTCTTCAATTTTC
This sequence comes from Chrysochloris asiatica, assembly GCF_000296735.1. Lineage (NCBI taxonomy): Eukaryota > Metazoa > Chordata > Mammalia > Afrosoricida > Chrysochloridae > Chrysochloris > Chrysochloris asiatica. The sequence goes on along the minus strand of NW_006408772.1, from coordinate 3,092,203 downwards.
TGTTTCCTCCACAACCTCCTTGCTCTCCTTTAAGTCCTTGGTATTGATCTCAGAGCTGGTGTCCACAGCTGTGTCTGGCATGGTGGGGGACGCTGGTAATCCCGATATATAGGATGATAAAGAGAGCGAGAGTTTGGGGATTCTGGTGAGAGAGCTGCCAGAGTCTACAGAGGAGGAGCACGCCGAGGTCTCAATACATCTTGATTGCATGTTTGATCAATTTCAGATTGAAGAAGTTGGTGGGATTCTTCCATTTTATCCTCACTGGCTTTAGTGGTTGGTGCATAAATTTGAATAATTTTATGGTCTTCCCTGTAGGCGCATGGATATTATTCCATCACAGACAGCATTGTACCTCATCACTGACCTTGATATGTTCTTTTTGATGATGAATGCAACACCAATCCTTTTCAATTTTCATTCCTGGCACAGTAAATCATGTGGTTATCAGATTCAAAATGGCCAATACTGGTCCATTTCAGCTCACTAGTGCTTAAGATATGGATGTTTATGCAATTCATTTCCTTTTTGACAATTTCCAATTTTCTTAGGTTCATACTTCATATCTTCCATGTTCCAATTATTAATGGATGTTTACAGCTGTTTCTTTTCTTTTTTGAGTTGTGCCCCATCAGCAAATGAAGGTCCCATGGGCTTTACTCCATTCACTTCATCACAGTCAACTCTACTTTGAGGAGGCAGCTCTTTCCCAGTCGCATTTTGAGCGCCTTCCAACCTGAGGGGCTCATTATCTGGCACTATATCTGACAGTGTTTCTCTGCTATTCATAAGGTTTTCAGTGACTAAGTATTTGGAAGTAGTTTGTCTCTCCTTTTTCCTAGTCTGTCTTTGTCTGGAAGCTCATCTGAAACCTTTCCACCTTGGGTGACCCTGCTGGTATTTAAAATACTCATGGGATAGCTTCCAGAATCATAGCAACTCACAAGCCACCACAGTATGACAAACTGACAGACGAATGGTGAGTCAATCTTATAGTTCAAAGCAATTTTGTATTCTAGTGCATTAATTCACAGCATCACACCAGGACTCCTAGCAGACTATGGTACTTTAAATATTCTTCTCCAACACCATAACTCAAATGTATCCGTTCTTCTATGGGCTTCCTTGTTCACTCCCAAACTTTTAGATGCATGCGAGGCTATTGAAAATACAATAGATTGAGTCATGTGCACCTTAGTTCTTAAACTGACATCTTTGCTCTTCAACACTTTAAAGAGGTTTTGTGCAGCAGATTTGCCTAATGCAACACATCATTTGATTTCTTGATTGCTACTTCCATTAGTGTGATGGTGGATCCAAGCAAAATGAAGCTTTTGACAAATTCAATCTTTTCTCCATTTATCATGATGTTATTTATTGGTCCAGTTGTGAGGATTTTTGTTTTCTTTACATTGAGATGCAACCATACCGAAGGCTCTGGTCTTTAATTTTCATCAGTATTTTAAATCTTCTTTGTTTTCAGCAAAGTTGTATTATCTGCGTATCACAGGTTGTGAATAAACCTTCCCCAATTCCTGATGCCACTTTCTTTTTCATATAATTCATCTTCTCAGGTTATTTACTCAGCATACAGACTGAAAAAGTACAGTGAAAGAATACAACCCAGAGGCACATCTTTCCTTATTTGAAACCATTCAGTGTCTCCTTGTTCTGTTCAAATGACTACCTCTTGGTCTATGTACAGGTTCCTATGAGCATAGTTATGTGTTCTGGAATGCTCATTCTCCACATTGTTGTTCAGAGCTTGTCTTGATTCACACAGTCAAAAGTCTTTACATGGTCAGTAAAGCACAGGTAAACTTCTATCTGGTATTCTTTAATTTCAGCCAAGATGTATCTGATGAAAACAATGATACCCCTAGATCCCCATCCTCATCTTAATCTAGTTTGAATTTCTGGCAGTTCTCTCTTGTAGCTGTTTTTGAGTTATCTTAACTAAAATTTTACTTGCATGTGATATGTGATTTCTGCATCTCACTGGGTCACCTCTCTTTGGTATTGTCACAAATATGGATCTCTTTCAAACACTGTCGGGGTCTGGCCCCGACATAGTTGTCACGTGTGTTTGGTTCACGAGGAGGGGAGATCCAGCGGCGATAGGGATAGCGAAACAATACACAGACAAACAGAAGAAGGGAGACAATGAGGCACCCCAAAGC
>NW_006408772.1:3079406-3080788 GCF_000296735.1 Chrysochloris asiatica | reverse complement strand
TTTTCTAGTTGGAAACAGTTCAGGGCCAGCTGTGGTCGTTTGGTTTTAATTGGAAACTGTCTCTTTAAATTTCAAGGAGATATGTGTGCATGCGTAGTAGAACCCTCCGAGGGTGGAGCTGGGGTGTCCACTAGCTCAGGCACCCCTATAGTCACCCGAATGGAGGTGCGCAGATAGCAAGGGACCAATGAACATATACCAAAAGAAAAGAATGTGCACACCTTTATCCCTGCAGTTCTGCCAGGTGTCTGTGGCCACTCTGATCCTTCCCCTGCTTGGTCTCACCCAAGATGGTGGTTCCTGGAGCAGCCGAGAGTCCTGGACTAGAAAGCAATAGATTTCTTGCTTCTGCCACAAATTCCCCCAGCTGTGAGCCTTCCAATCTTCTAAATATTCCTATATATGTGGTTCAGAGTTCTGGGACCATCCCCTGACCCTGCTTGGTTGGGTATTCTGTGTTGTTGCTGGCAGAACTCCTTTACTGCATTTCCACCTGATCCGGCATCTTGTTTGTTCTCTCTCCTTCCATCTTCTTCTGATGTTTTCTGCATCTTTCAAAATTTTGTCCATAGAATACTTCAATATTTCAAGTCAAGGCTTGGATTTTTCTTTCTTCAATTCTTTCAGCTTGAGAAATGTTGAGTGTGTTCTTCCCTTTTGGTTTTCTAACTCTAGGTATCTGCATATTTCATTATAATACTTAACTTAGTCTCTTCCATCTACCCTTTGAAAATTTCTATTCAGTTCTTTTACTTCCTTATTTCTTCCATTTGCTTTAGCATCTCTAGTTGGAGAACAAGTTTCAGAGTCTCTCTGACATCCATTTTGGTCTTTTCCTTCTTTCTTGTCTTCTTAATTACCTATTTCAGAGAACAAGTATCCTACCTTGAACACATGTTTTGCACATGAAGAACCTGTAAATAGACAAAGAGGTTGTCATTCAAACAGAAGAAAGAGACACTGACTGGCTTAAAATCAGTAAAGGTGTGTGCCAGAGTTGTATTCTTTCACCATACTTATTCAATCTGTATGCTGAACAAATAATCCGAGAACTGGATTATATAAAGAACTTTGCATCAGGAACAACCTGCAATATGCAGTTGATACAATCTTCAGTATGGGTTGCACCTCAGTGTAAAGAAAACAAAAATTCACACCACTGAACCAATAAGCAACATCCTTATCAATGGAGAAAAGATTGAAGTTGTCAAAAACTTCATTTTGCTTGGATCCACTATCAACACTCATGGAAACCACAGTCAAGAAATCAAAAGACGTTTTGCATTAGGCAAATCTGTTGCACAAGATCTCTTCAAAGTGTTGAAGAGCAAAGATGTCAGTGTGAGGATTAAGGTGTGCTTGGCCCAAGTCATGGATTTTTG
>NW_006408772.1:3073758-3079306 GCF_000296735.1 Chrysochloris asiatica | reverse complement strand
CAAAGGCTCCAGTGTATTAATTTAATATATATACCTGAAAATTAAGATGAAAGCAATTTTCCATTAACTGCCAGTGGCCTCATTTGTTACACTCAGCCCTAGAGGGCCTCGAACCTCTGACTAGTCTTACACGGTCTGCAACAAAACACTTGGCCAGGTAACTGTCTTCCAAATTTCATGGCATAGTTGACTGAATGCCTCCAATGCTGCCACAGCTTGTTGAAAGATTTCAATTTGTATCCCCTCAATTCCTGGAGCCTTTTAGTTTTCCAATGCCTTCAGTGCATCTTGGATTTCCTCCTTAAGTAACATTGACTCTTGATTATATGCTACCTCTTGAAATGGTTGAACATGAACCATTTATTTTTGGTACAGTGTCTTTGTGTGTTCCTTACATCTTCTTTTGATGCTATTTGCATCATTCAATAATTTACCCAAAGAATCCTTCAGTATTTCAAGTTGAGGCTTACATTTTTTCCCTCAGTTCTTACAGTTTGTGTAATGCTCAGATTGTTCTTCCCTTTGGGTTTTCTAATTCCAGATCTTTGCACATTTCATTATAATATTTGACTTTGACTTCTCTTGCTGCCCTTTGAAATTTTCTGTTCAGCTCGTTTATCATTTCTTCCATTAGCTTAAGCATCTCTATACTGGAGAGCAAGTTTCAGAGTCTCTTCTGATATCCAGTTTAGTCTTTTCCTTCTTTCTTGCCTTAATGACCTTTTGCTTTCTTCCTGTACTATGTTATTGATGTCATGCCACAACTCTTCTTGTGTTCAGTCTTTAGTGTCTAATACATCAAGTGTGTTCTTCAGATGATCTCTAAATTCAGGTCATATTTTGGCTCTTGTGAACTTGTTTTTTAATTTGCTTTAGCTTCAGCCGTAATTTGCATTTGAGCAATTGATGATCTGTTCCACTATGTGCCCCTGGCCTTGTTTTGGCTTATGATATGGAGTTTTTCCACCATCTCTTTTCACAGATGTAGTCAATTTGATTTCTGTGTAGTCCATCTGGTGATGTCCATGTGTATGTTGTTGCTGTTGTTATGTGCTGTCGCATAGGTTCTGACTCATAGAAACCCTATATGGTGTTTCTGAGGAGCAGCTGGTGAGCTTGAACCACCAACCTTGCAGTTCAAACCGATCTTGCAGTCCAATGCATTAGACTGGACTAAATGATTTATAGTCATCTTTTATGTTGTTTATGTTCAGACTGAAGAAATTTGTAGAATTCTTAAATTTCATCATGACTTTATTGTTTGGTGCATAAATTTGAATAATAATGGTATTAACTGGTCTTCATTATAGGCATGTGTATATTATCCGATCACATACAGAAGTGTGCTTTAAGATAGATCTTGAAATGTTCTTTCTCTCAAGGCTGGTGGGTTTGAAATAATGACATGTGGTTAGCAGCCCAGTGCTTATCCTATAGTGCCACCAGGACTTCATAAGAAAAAAGAAATCCTGGTGTGGCACTGTAGGATAAGCACTGGATCTCAAGGTCGATGTGGTTCAAACTCACCAGTCGCTCCTCAGAAATGACTGAGTCTGGATACCTGGTGGTTCTGAGTCAGAACTGACTTAATAGCACTTAACAACAAAAACAATATATTTTCTAAAGAAAAATCAGAGCAAAAACTTACTGCTTACTTCATAAGTATTTCATATTGCTTGATGTCCTAATATTTGTTATGAACTCAACATTCTTATCCTAAAAGTCATAAATATTCCAGCTGACAAAAGAAGTTTTAAATGCTTACATATTGTTGTTGTTATGTGCCGTGGAGTTGGTTCCGACTCATAGCAACCCTGTACAGGGTTTCCGAGGCTGTACATCTTTGAGGGAGCAGAAAGCCTCATCTTTTTCCCACGGAACAGTTGGTAGTTTCGAACTGCTGACTGTGAGATTAGCAGCCTGATTCATAACCAGTACGATACCAGAGCTTGTATATTAGCTCTTGCATAATTTACTAGTTCTGTACTTATTAGCATTTGTTGTTGTTCAGTGCCATTTAGTCGGTTCTGACTCTTAGCGATCCTTTATAGGGTTGTTCAGTTTAATTGAAGGAGACCAAATGTGATGCTGTGGCTTAATACACTGGGCTGCAAAGTTAGGTTGGACCACAAAATCAGCAGTTCAAGCCCACCAGGCACTCCTCGGAAACCCTATACAGGGTTGCTCTGGGTCAGAACCGACTCAATGGCACTTAACAACAGCAATAACTTAATCTGAAGGAGTCCTGGTGTGGCGCTATAGGATAATGCACTGAACTGCAAGGTCGGTTTGTAGGAAAGGTAGGCTGAGTTTCGAAAACCCTATACAGGCTTGACGTATGAGTCAGAACCAACTTGACAGCACTTAACAACAACTTAATTGAAAAACTACTGTTACTGAAGTAGACTTAGAAACTTTTTAAAGGTGTCTAATGAAAGATACCATTGACTTTTGCCATAACCTTGCTCTTTTAGAATTAGAGAGCATCTTAAAAACAAACTGAGATGTTCTAAGCATGTTTCTTTTTTTAAATGTGGCTTTGCAGTTAATAGGTCCTTAATTTAACTGTACATCAGAATTACTCAAGAATCCACCTGAGCACAATGAAAAAAATATTAGGAGGCATCCTAGAAACAGTATTTCTAACAAGGTCCAGATCTTTCTCCTGCAATCAGCTATGCATCTCTATGGATGACTGTAAACCTGTAGCTCATTTTGCCTTCCTCTTGCTTCCTTCTTCTTTACCTAAAATTGTGTTTCCAGGGACTCCAGTGTCAGGATGAAATCTATTTGATATGTCATTAGCACCCTAATGTAAATTTTTGTAGTGTGCTACCTCTTCAGAAATGTGAATGGTGGGATTGGAGATTATGATAGCTTGGAGTTAGGGTAGTTGAGGGAGGAGAAGCTTTGCTTCTTGGCCCCACAAAAGTCAGTACTTAGGTAATAGCTTTCTTTTACTACCTACCTATAAAGTAAGCCCTACATATAAATTATGCATCACTACACAGAGATGAATTTCAGGAAGAAGGAGCAAGGAAGTCAATGAAAAACAAGGACAGAACCTGATATGGTCACTTGCAATTTCCAACTGATCAAAGCTTCATATTTTCTTTTCTTTTTCTTCTTTTTAATTAGATAGGCCAAATGTGAGAGTGTTTTGTTAGGTTGCTTTCCCTGGAGGTATTCAATATGGGCTGGTTTATTACTTGATGGACATGTTTAAAGGAGATTTTAAACATGTAATTAGAATTTTCCAATAACCTGTAATCTTTATTCCATCCCCCAAATTTTATGATCCACTGACATAGAAAAATTACCTTTTTTGTCGGATATTTCCCCTGATTAAGATTAATAAAAGGAACTTAAGTGGTTAAGTGATTGGCAGCTAACCGAAAGATAGGCGATTCAAACTCACCCCTGCTCCCCTGGAGAAAATCTAGCAGTCTGCTTCTGGAAACACTTGGGCAATTCTACTCTGTGCTGTAGGGCAGTTATGAGTTGGAATTGACTGGACAGCAAATGGGTTTGCTTTAAGATCAGTAAGGTTACAATCTTTCACTTTTTATTTAATTATGTAAGCTCTTTCAGTTTGACCAGTTCTATTTGGCAGACCCTGCGAAGGCCTGCCACAAGACTTGTAGAAGACTTATATTTTGTTGTTGTTGTTGTTGTTGATAAGTGCCACTGAGTTGGTTCTGACTCTTAGCAACCCATATAGGGTTTCCAAGGAGCAGTTGGTGGGTTTGAACCACCAATTTTGTGATTAGCAGTCCAGTACTTATCCTACAGCACCACACCAGGATAGTAGTGTTTCCATAGGCAGATCAAATATCTTTAAAAATCACTGTCATGGTCCAGATCCTCCACCATTCTTCTATGAATTATTATTGTTAAATGCCGATGAGTAGGTTCTGACTTATAGCAACCCTGTATACGGTTTCCAAAGAGCGGTTGGTGAATTTGAACTGACGACCTTGAAATGGAAACTGATTTTACGGTCCAGTGTTTATACTACAGCATCACACCAGGACTCTATGAATTATTGTAGCAACCCCTTAACTATCTCTGGTCTCTTGTCCTTCTCCAAATCCTCCTTCAAACTATGGCTAGAGTCAAAACTATAAATGTAAATTCTGTTGTATAAATTTTCTACATTAATAGTATCATGGCATACCTTCATTATAGCAGTAATTGCAATGTGTTGCAATTGATGATTTTCTTATCCAGCATCCTTACTTGACTATGAAAGCTTTAAAAGTAGGGACTGTTTTCACTTATATATTTCTCAGTGTCTACCACAAAGAAGGAGCTCTGGTAGCATAGTGGTTATGAATCGGGCTGTGAGCAGCAAGGTCAGCAGTTTGAAACTATCAGCGGTTCCATGGGAGAAAGATGAGGCGGTCTGCTCCAGTAAAGATTTACAGCCTCGGAAACCCTGTGTAGGGTCGCTATGAGTCAGAACCGACTCCACGGCACATCACAACAACAACCACAAAGAAGAGTTCTTGTATGATGCTATAGGATAAGCACTCAACCACAGGTTGTTTTGAACTACAAGATCAGTGGTTCAAACCAATCAGTTGCTCCTTGGAAATCGTATACAGGGTCTCTGTGAGTCAGAATTGACTTGAAGGTACTTATACAAAACCACAAGCACAAAGATAGTTCCATGTCCTCATCTGAATCCAGCTTGAACCTGTGGCAGTTTCCTGTCAATAGACCATTGCAGGTCTAAATTATCTTTAGCAAAATTTCACTTTCATGTGGTATTAATGTCCAATGATTTCTGCATTCTTTTGGGTTACCTGTATTTGGAATGGGCACACAATCAGTTGGCCAGGTAGCTGTCTTCCAAATTTCTTGGCATAAATGAATAAGTGCCTCCAGAGCCACATAAATGAAATATTTCAATTTGTATTCCATCAATTTTCAGAGCCTTGCTCTTTGCCAATGCCTTTAGTGCACTTTGGACTTCGTCCTATAGTATGATTGGTTCTCATGTGCTATCTCATGAAATAGCTGAACAATGACCATTTCTTTTTGGTGCAGTGGTTCTGTGTATTCCTTCAATTTTTTTTTTTTTAAGGTTTTTATTGTGGATTGAGTGAAAGTTTACAGGTCACATCACGAGTTTCACATTCAACAATTCATATAACTTGTTTCATTACATTCATTAAAATCCCTTCCATATGCCAATCAGTTAAAAGTATTTCTCTCTATCCACTTTAGCTTTTTAAAAAATATACAAACAAAAACACCCACTCAGGCACATATAATTTACATCTCCAAAGGGCACATTCTGCAAATCTGCTCCTGGCCACCAGTTCTTACTCCTTCTCTTCTTAGTTGATGACTCTAGAGTCCTCAGCCGCTCCCCTTCTCCATGCCCCCATCTCTGCCTCCATCTCTGGCGCTGCTGCTTCTCTGGATAAGTCCTGCATTCTATTTGTGCGTTCTTCTCTTGATGGTCCTAGGGTCCTCTTGTTTCTGGACTGTAAGATTAACCACTCCCCTTTTTATTGTTATAAAACTTCTACCTTTACAA
>NW_006408772.1:3011286-3069688 GCF_000296735.1 Chrysochloris asiatica | reverse complement strand
CAGTGGAAGCAGCAATGGACTCAAGTATAACAATGATCATGAAGATGGCGCAAAACCGGTTAGTCTTTTGTTCTGTTGTAAATATGTCGTACCTAACACCAACTACAACAAGCACAAAGAATGCATATAATAAATATTTCTGGAATTAATGGCTTTCAGCTAGATCACTTATAACTCCATGATGTTAGATGCATGGTGTACCTTCAAGATAACTACTACCAACAGAAATTGCAATGAATGAAACAAATAACTTTATCAGAATACCTCAAAGGGTCAGATTAAATTAGAGGAAGTTTAGCTGTTGGATCTGGTCTAGCATGCAAATTCTGATTGGAGAGGAGTTCCAGAACCTCACAGAGATGTATATGAAGTTATAAAAAGTGGGGTAGAATGACAGTGGAGTGGGCAGGAGGTGTAACTACTTTCTGACATTTTTTAGAGATAGTTCTTATGAACGCTGAGACTATGCCATGTTTTTACTTGAAGGGAAAAATCTATAAAGAAAGCCTCACAGATTAAAATTAGCATTTTACCTCTGAAATCTTGAGCAATTTGCCATTACAGTAGTAGGTGAAATAATTATTAATTTTAAAAACTTTATATAAATGGAGTACAATAGTGAGTGATCATAATAGAATTATATGTTAAATGAATTATTTCACAGACTACCTTATAAATGGTAATTATATTGTACTTCCTTAAGTGACCTTATTGTGAACCAGATGCTGTATGTGTACTTCTAGCAGCCTCTAGTGTTTGTTATTAATGGAGCTAAAAATATATTCAAATTAATCATATACAACATGAAAACTACTAGAAAATACAAGTGTTCATACATATTGAGGAAAATGTCCTATCCAATATCTAATTTACCACTGGCTTCTTTCGGTTTTTGTTACTTCTTGGCTAAGTAGAAGTATTACTTATAAAACCAGCAACTAGAATGACTTCTTGATCCCTAACCTGCATATATACGTATCTTCATACACACATGAAATAGTCTATAAAATTAAATTCAACAAACAATTATTAAATACTGATAATGAACTAAAATGTGTACATATATGGTATATACATATAAATGTATACAATATTTATGTATCTTAATATTGGAGTCCTGGTGTGGCACCTTGGGTAAGCACAGGACTGCTAATGGCAAGGTCAGTGGTTCAAACCCACCAGTTGGTCCTCAGAAACCCTATATAGGGTTTCTATGAGTTGGGACCGATTTAATGGCACTTAATAGCAACAATATATGTGATATCATGTTACAGACCCTACCTAGTTTTAAATCTAGTGGGGAAGACAAAGTAACTAACAAGATATAAAGAAATAGACACTTCCAAGATCTTTTCAAAACCCAAATGAAAAGAAATAGCAAACATCCATTAATAATCAGAATTTGGAATGTATGATGTATGAATCTAGGAAAATGGAAAGTCATCAAAAATGAAATGGAATGCCTAAAGGTCAATACACTAGGCATTAGTGAACTGAAATGGACTGGTATTGACTGTTTTGAATAGGATAATCATGTGGTTTGTTGTGCCTGGAATGACAAATTGGAGAGGAATGGTGTTGCACTCATCATCAAAAAGATCTATCTTGAGGTACAATGCTGTCTGCAATAGGATATACTCATATGTTTACAAGGACGACTAGCCAATGCCTATTATTCAAATTTATGCACTAACCACTAAATCCAATGATGATGAAATTGAAGAATTCTACCAACTTCTTCAGTCTGAAATTGATCAAATTTACAATCAAGATGCATTGGTAATTACTGGTGAGTGGAATGTGAAAGTTGGAAAAAAAGAAGGGTCAGTTGGAAAATATGGCCTTGGTAATAGAAACAAAGCTGGACATCACATGATAGAAATTTACAAGTCCAATGAATTATTCATTGCAGATATTTTGTTGAACAACGTAAACACTAAACATACATATACATGTGGACCTCACCAGATGGAATACACATGAATCAAATTGATTAAGTGTGTAGGAAGAGATGATGAAGAAGCTTAATATCATCAACCAAAATAAGACCAGGGGCCAACTATGGAACAGACCATCAATTACTCATAGACAAGTTCAAGTACTACCACTTGTTTGTTATACTGTGGTTGCTTGTAGTTACAATATTTATATATCTTTATATTGGTGCATGCTGGAAGCTATGCTGCCAATATTTTAAATATCAGAAGGGTCACCCATGGTAGACAGTTTTCAGTGAAGCTTCCATACTGAGACAGATTAGGAAGAAGGAGAGGCAGACTATGTCTGGATGTTTAGCCACTGTAAAACCTTATGAATGAATAGCAGTGAACATGATCAGTTATAGTGTCAGAATATGAAAGCTTTATGAATAGCACCAGAATATTGTAAGATACAGTGCTGGAAGATGAACCCCTCAGGTTAAAAGGCACTCAAAATATTACTGGGGAATTGCTGCCTCCTTGACAGACTGCAAGAAATTTAAGCCAGATTCAGAAAAAGAGCTAGAATGAGGAATATCATTGCTGATGTCAGATGGGTGTTGGCTGAAAGCCAAGAATACCAGTAAGATGTTTACTGGTGCTTTATTGACTATGCAAAGGCTTTTGATGTGTAGATCATGACAAGCTATGGATAACATTGAGAAGAAAGAGCATTCCATGAACATTTATAAGGAATCTGTTCATAAACCAAGAAGCAGTCATTAGAACAGAACAAGGGAATAGTGAATGCCTTAAAAATCAGTAAGGTGTGTGCTAGGGTTGTATTCTTTCACCATACAGGTTCAATCTGTATGCTGAGCAAATAATCTGAGAAAATAGATTAAAGAAGAGCGTGGCATTGAAGGAAAACTCAATAACAACCTGAGATACACAGGTGATCTAACCTTGTTTGCTGGAAGTGAAGAGGACTAAAATACTTACTGATGAAGATCAAAGACTACAACCTTCAATATATGTTGCACCTCAATGTAAAGAAAACAAAAATCCTCTCAACTGTACCAGTAAATAACATTATGATAAATGGAGAAAAGATTGAAGTTGTCAAAGGTTTCATTTTGGTTGAATACATAATCAGCACTCATGGAAGTAACAGTTAAGCAATCAAACGATGTATTACATTAGACAAATCTGCTGCACAAGACCTCTTTAAGGTGTTAAAGAGCAAAGATACCAGTTTGAGGACTAAGGTGCACCTGACCTAAGTCATAATTTTATCAATTGCCTCATATGCATGTGAAAGCTGGACAGTGAATAAGGAAGACTGTAGAAGAATTGATACATTTGAGCTGTGGTGTTGGAGAAGAATACTGAAAGTACCATGGACTGCTAGAACAAACAAATCTATGTTGGAAGAAGTGCAGTCAGAATGATCCTTAGAAGCCAGGATGGCAAAACTTCATGTCTCATACTTCACACATGTTATCAGAAGGGACCAGTTCTTGTAGAAGGATGTCATGGTTGGTAAATAGAAGGCCATCAAAAAAAGAGGAAGGCCCCCAATGAGATGGATTGGCACAGTTGAGGTAGAAGTTGTCTTACGCATAACAATTGTGAAGATGATGAGGAATAAGCAGTGTTTTGTTCTGCTGTGTTTAGGGTCACTTTGCATTGGAACCAATTTAATAGCACCTAACAACAACAACAAAGTTCAAGTTGATGCTAAAGAAAATTAAGTCCACAAGAGTCAAAATATCACTTTGAGTATATCCCACCTGAATTTAGGGATCATCTCATGAACAGATTTGATGCATCAGACACTAATAACTGAAGACCAGAGGGTTGTGAAACGACTATCCACATTATACATGAAGAAAGTAAGAGGTCGTTAAAAAGGAAAGAAAGAAAAGACCATAAAGGATGACAGAAGAGACTTGGAACATAAAGTCAGAATTTAACATAATTGAAGAGACTTTGAATATAGAGAAACTTAAGATAGTTGCTAAAGTAACTAGAAGAAATCATGAAGTAAAACAATTGAACAGAAGATTCAAAGGACAGCTTGAGAAGACAAAGTCAAGTAATATTATGAAATGTACAAATACCTGGAGTTAGAAAACCCAAAGGAAAGAACATGCTTAGCATTTCTCAACTGAAAGAAAAAATTCAAGCCTCGAATTGCAATGTTGAAGGATTCTATGATGAAGGGTTCTATGAGTAAAATGGAGTCCTGGTGTGGTGCTGTAGGGTAAGCACTGGTCTGCTAACCACAAGGTAGGCAATTCAAACCCTCCAATTACTCCTTAGAAACACTACACAGGGTTGTTATGAGTCAGAACTGACTCTACATCACTTAAAAACACCACCACAACATGAGGAAAATATTGAATGATGCAGCAAATATCCAAAGAAGATGGAAGAAACACACAGAATCACTGCACCAAAAAGAACTAGCCGATGTTCAATCATTTCAAAAGAAAGCATATGATCAAGAACCGATGGTATTGAAGGAAGATGTCCAAGCAGCATTGAAGGCACTGGGGAAAAAGAGTAATCCAGGAATTGATAGAATACAAATTAAAATGGTTGAACACACTGATGCAGTGCTGGAGGTGCTCATTTATTTATGCCAACAAATATGGAAGATAGTAACCTGGCTAACGAATTGAAAAACATTTATATTTGTGCCCATTAGAAAGAAAGTTGACCAAATAGAATGTTAAAATCACCAAATAATATAATTAACATCACATGCAAGTAAAATTTTTCTGAAGATAATTTTTAAATGGTTGCATAGACAGGGAGCTTCCAGAAATTCAAGCCAAATTCAGAAGAGGATATGGAATGAGGAATATCATTGCTGTGTGCAGATGGATCTTGGATGAAAGCAGAGAACACTGGAATGATGGTTATCTGTGCTTTATTAACTATGCAAAGGCATTCCATTGTGTGTGTCACAGCAAACTATGGATAATATTACAAAGATTTAATGTTCCAGAACACTTAATTGGACTCATAAAGAACCTATAGATAGATCAAGAAGCAGACTTTAGAACAGAACAAGGACACTAAATGCTTTAAAATGAGGAAAGATGTATGCCAGGGTTGTGTCTTTTCACCATACTTATTCAATTTATATATTGAACAGATAATCGGAGGATCTGGATTACATGAAGACAGATGTGGCATAAGGATCTGCAATATGCATATGACACACCTTTGCTTGCTGGAAGGGAAAAGGACTTGAATTATTTACTGATGAAGATCAAAGACTACAGCCTTCAGAATGGATTGCATCTCAATATAAAGGAAACAAAAATCCTCACAACTGGACCAAAAAACATCATGATAAATGGAGAAATGGTTTAAATTGCTAGACTTCATTTTGCTTAAATTCACAATCAACACTCAAGGAAGCAGCAGTCAAGAAACCAAAAGATGCGTTAGCAAATCTGCAGCAAAAGACTTCTTTAAAGTGTTAAAGAGTCAGGGGGTCACTTTGAGGACTAAAGTGGGCCTGACCGAAGCCTTGGTAATATCAGTTGCCTCATATGCATGTGAAAGTTGGACAATGAATAAACAGGACCAAATATAAGAATTGATGCATTCAAATTATGGTATTGGAGAAGAATATTGAAAGTACCGTGGAATGCCAGAGGAACAAACAAATCTATCTTAGAGGAAGTACAGTTAGAATGCTCCTTAGAAGTCAGGATGGTGACACTTTGTCTCTTATATTGTGCACATGTTATCAGGATGGACCATTCCCCAGGTAAGAACAGCATGCTAGTTCAAGTAGAGGATCAGCAAAGAAGAGGAAGATCCCCAACCCAACGAGATGGATTGTTCTGTTGTCATCCATAATGTTTTCATCATTTGGTACTATATTTGACAATGTTCATAAGGTTGTCAGGGGATAAACATTCAGAAGTAGTCTTAGTCTGGAAGCTCCACTAAAACCTGTCTACCATGGGTGACCCTGACGATATTTATGCTACCACACTGTTGTGACATAGCTTCCAGCATCACAGCAACCTGCAAGCCACCATGGTACAACAGATAGATGAGTGGTAGACTTTGAACTTGCATTTGAGTAATTGATGGTATGTTCCACAGTTGGCCCCTGGCCTTATTTTGGCTGCTGATATTGAGCTTCTCCATCTTAATTCTGTGAGGATGGTACAGGACCAGACAATGGATCATTCTGTTTGCATAGTGTCACTATGAGTCGGAACCAACTCAACAGCATCAAACAACAGTTCTCACTCCTCTGATGTCCTTCTGACCAGTATATGAAGGGGTGTCAAATATTTGTGGGTAATTCCATTTTCTTTTTCTTTCATTTTCCATGGATATTTTGGAGACCCCTTATATTTCAGTCCTAGACCTTAAGATAGGAGCCCTGGTAGCATAGTGGGTTACAAGTTGGGCTGTTAACCACAGGTCAGCAGTTCGAATCTACCAGCCATTCTGCAGGAAAAAGATGAGGCTTTCTGCTACCACAAGATTTATAGCCTCAGAAACCCTATACAGGGGCACTAAAAGTTGGAACCGACTCCACCACAGCACACAACCACCAACATCACCACTAGACCCTAAGATATGCTTTAACAGCCTTCTTACAATGTAATCTTCACACTGGGATTTTCTCATTCCATCAGATACAGCTTTATTTTTTTTTTTTCTTTAAATAAAAATTAAAATAATAATTACTATTTTTAGCTTCTTTTTATGTGGCAGGTGGAGTACTGGATTGTTGTTGTTGTTAAATGGAGTACTGGATTAGTGCAAATAATTAATATATTCAGCTTTTAGCAGATAGGTTGGCAGTTTCAGTCCACTCAGGTATACCTCAGAAGAAAGTTCTGATAATATATTTCTGAAAAATCAGCCATTGGAAGCCCTATGGAGCACAGTTCTGCTCTGATGCTCTGATACACATGCAGTCTCCATGAGTTGGAATTGATTCTACAACTAGTTTGGTTTTTGGTTACTGATATCTTACAACTCTATGTGGTTTTTGTTTGTTGTTGTTAGGTGCCATCGAGTTGGTACCCACTCATAGTGACCTTATGCACAGCAGAACAAAACACTGCCCGATCCTGGGCCAACCTCACTACTATTGCCATGCTTGAGTCCATCGATGCTGCCACTTGGCCAATCTGTCTCGGTAGGGGTCTTCCTCTTTTTCTCTGACCCTCCACCTTACCAAACATGATATCTTTCTCCAGCAACTGGTCCCTCCTAACAGTATGTCCGAAGTATGAGAGACGAAGTTTGGCCATCTTGGCCTCCAAGGAGCACTCTGGCTGCACTTCTTCCAAAACATATCTATTGGTTCTTTTGGCAGCTCATGGCAGTTTCAATATTCTCCTCCAACACCATAACTCAAAAGCATCAATTCTTCTACAGTCTTCTTTATTCACTGTCCAGCTTTTGCATGCATATGAGGTTATTGAAAATACCATGGCTTGGGCTAGGCACAACTAATTAAATATTGACTCTATTTTTTATAATTTAAGAAATCAAAGTGCAGAGAGATTAAGTAACTTGACCAAGGTCACAGTTCAGACAGTGACATGTCTTAACAATAGTTGTGAATTGCTGTCAAGTCAGTTCCAACTCATTGTGACCCTGTATTGGGTTTCCAAGGAGCAGCTGGTAGGTTTGAATCACCAACCTTGAGGATAACAGTCCAGTGTTTATGCTACAGTGCCACATCAGAACTCCAGACAGTGACATAGTAAGGATTTGATTCAATGTCTGACTCTGAAGTCTATGCTTTTCCTAAGCTATATTACCAAAGAGGAAAACAGAATATTCTTCCAAAGACTCATATTACAGTTTGTTTCCTCTCATGCTCTTTTTTCTAACACCCTGTGTTTCTTGTGACACAGGATCTTATCTGTCTATTGCTCTTCCCTTTCCTTTTGCTCTCAATTTAGAAACACACTAGCTTTAGCATGTTGTTTTACAGCAGGTGGAAAACTTGTCAAAATTCCAAGTACAATGGAATTGCCAAAATAAAAGGGATGAAACACTGCACAGACTACCTTTGAAAGGATACACAAGAAACTGGCAACCATATCTGTCTTTGAGGAGAAGCAGACAAGAGGACCATACTTGTGCGTGTATAAGTGTAACATTTTGCAGTTTGGCTTTTTTTTTTTTTTTTTTTATTACTGTATTTATGGATAACCTATTTAAAAGAAATGATGAATCAAAATGATGCCTATTAATAAAGGCTTTTGGTTAGTTTGTACGCTACATGTATGTCAGTTGTTGCTTTGGTCTTGGGCCCTGGTGCACCCTATCATTTACTCTTGATGATGTGACTACTTCTCAGAAGCTGACTAGTAAAAACAGCCTTACTATATAGAACACATGGCCAGAAGATGCTATAGCCTACCATTCCACTTCCAAAATATCCTCAATGCGAGTTTTACTTAATAGTACTTATTCTGCATCAGAGAACTAGGAGTTTTTTGACCACCACCATGTACAGGGTCTCTATGACTCAGAACCAACTCATGGCACATCACCGCCACCACCACCATCTATCTGAAGTAAATTAGTTCCTTATAATAAATATTGTATCCTGAAAATGCTATAATAAGAGTTCTCAGGAATCAAACACAGGAATGCATTTCACATTTCCATTCTTGCTCATTTTCAAATTTTGCCAAGGTGGGTGGGGTTATTTTATTGATAGAAAATAACCCTTTTATTATTGTTTTTTGAAATTACTATTTTTTGACAGGCATTTCATTAAATAACTAACCACTATTCTTTTCCCCAGAGACCTATTAATCATTAATTTTAACAAATGAAGAAGCTGCAGCATTTCCAGGCTTATCAGTCTCTTACATGTCAATTGTAAATAAGTACATGTTATCATTTTATTCCTTCAAAGAGGGTTTTCCAAAAACAATCTACAAACCAATTTAAGGGATTTTCCAATTACAAAAAAAAAAAAAAAAGAAAAGATTAGCATGGATTTGTTAATAATGAATATAGGCAACTGACAAAACTAATCTAAGAAAAAAATCACAGCAGAGCCAAACACATTTTTGAGTTGGTGGGTCAGTTTCTATAGTCAGATAAAAGAATGAGGCATTGATGGTGGTGATAAAATGCACTTCTTTGTCTTCTTGAAAGCAACTGGTAGCCCCAATTCCTGATGTTTTCTTGAACCTGCTCAACCTAATAAACTTCTCCCTTTAATCTTGGATGAGGAATAGCACCTTAATCACAGTAGGTTACACAAATGGGCATCATTTCTTTATGGTCCTTGCACTTCAGTTCCTTTTCCTTTTGCCACCCTATGCTTATTGACATCCGAGGTTCATGATTTTTAGTTTCTTTCAAATGCAAATAAGGCCGTGGTGTGGTAGCCTTTGAGATTAACTCAACCTCATTGCATATCAGAAGAAAAGTATGTTCACCTCCAAGTATTGAGGGGCACAGACAATAAAATGAGTTCCTTTATTTATTTACTAGTAATTAGAAGGCATCCCCTTCTAGCGCTCTTCCCAGCTCATAATTATGTGCTCTTTAGAGGTTTCTTTTGAACATTCTTTCCTGGGGATGAGGGGCGGAGTGGTGGTGATGGTTTTTCTCCTTCCTTCTACCTCGCCCCTGAATCTCCAGTGTTTCTTTCTACCAATGTAGACTAGTTCTACCTCAGAAATTCTTGTGAGACGGTTAGACTGACAATCTGTCAGTGTTACTCTATTTATAGTACTTTGGTGTTGTTGGTCCCACTATGTACAACAGAACAAAACACTGTCAGGATCTGCCCCCAACTCATAATTGTTATGTTTCACTTGCTGCCACTGTAGTGGTGGTGGCTGTGTGCTGTGGAGTCGGTTCCGACCCATAGCGACCCTGCACAGGGTTTCCAAGGCTGTAAATCTTTACGGGAGCAGAAAGCCTCATCTTTCTCCCACGGAACCGCTGGTAGTTTCCAACTGCTGACCCTGAGGTTAGCAGCCCGATTCGTAACCACTACACTACCAGTGCCACAGTATCACTATATTATTGCTCTTTAACAGATACTAAATGGTAATACCAGGACAATACACTTTATGATTTATTCCAGAAAAGGCAAGTTTTACTTCTATTGAACTTCTCCCCTATTTAATTTATCTGAGCTTTGATGCCATGCCTATCCTCATCCACATTCCCAGGAACCCCACACATCAATTATGCCTTCTTTTTCATGGTTCACTCAATTAGTCCTTATCAACTGAATCATTTCCAGCATTACTTTAACATGTTCCAATCTCAATTTAGGACTCCTGATGTGGCGCTGTAAGATCAGCACTGGACCGTGAACCACAAGGTTGGCAGTTCAAACCTACCAACTGCTCCTCAGAAATCCTATAGAGTCACTATGAGTCAGAATTGACTGGGATGGGACAATTTAATCAAACCAAAGCAAAACAAAAACTACCTCTGATCTTATATACCTATTCCTCACTTAATTATCTTGCTATCCAATATTTTGCATTTATGGCAATAGTGAATATCTACTATCTGACTATTTTGCACATTAACAGTATACGTCGGGCAGTAACTAATGCACAGGTATGTTTAAGTGTCTTCGAGTCGGTTCAGATTCATGGCAATCCTGTATATAGGGTTTGAACTGCCAACCTTGGTGGTTGCAGTCCAGTGTTTATCCTACACCTAATGTGACAGTTAAGGATGTGTGTCAACTGGTCTGGGTCATGGTTCTCAGTGGTTTCACTGTTACGTAATGATACAGTCATCTCTCATTTTGTGATCTGATGTGGCCAGTCTCCATTTTCACAATATCCCAATTTGTGCACTATGACCTGGTCTTTGGAATTTAACTATGTCCATAGTGTAGTGGTTATGAATCGGGCTGCAAACAGCAAGGTCAGCCGTTAGAAACTATCAGCTGTTCCGTGGGAGAAAGATGAGGCTGCTAAATCCCATAAAGATTTACAGCCTTGGAAACCCTGTACAGGATCGCTATGAGTCGGAACCAACTCCACGTCACATAACCAACCAACCAACCATAAATGAGGAGGAGCTGTACTTCTTTCACCACCTTATGTACCAAACAATTTTTGTACTTCCATTCCCATTTCTTCACCCCTGCCTTATTCTGGCCTCTGCTATCACTATTCCAAACAAAGGTTGATAAGGTTACTAAAATCTTCCCACAGCACTAAACCCAACAGACATTTCTTCTGTTCTCATCTCACTTGATGAGTAAGTATTGATCTCAGTAAACACTTGACAGTGTTGAGTACTCCCTCCTTTCTTCTGAAGACACTATTGGCTTCTCTTAATTTTCTTTTTATCTGTTGCTTTTCCCTCTTTCTCCTTGCAGGTTCATTTTTCCTTTAACCAGAAACCAGCTGCTGTTGAGTTGATTCTAATTTGTAGTGACTCAACGTGTGTCAGAATTGGGCCACTACAAATGAGAATCAACTCAACAGCAACTGGTTTCTGGTTTCTGGAGTCCTGGTGAGGAGCTTCAGGTTAATGTGCTAGACTGCAAAGTTGGTTTGAACCGTAAGGTCGGCAGTTCAAGCTCACCAGCCACTCCCAGGAAATCCTATACAGGGTTGCTATGGGTCAGAACCGACTCAATGGCCCTTAACAACAACAACACAATAACAACAACAACATGTGTCAGAATAGAATTGTACTTCAGAGGGTTTTCAATGGCTGATTTTTCAGAAATAGATTGCTAGGTCTTTCTTTCAAGGCACATCCAAGTGGACTGGAACAGGTAACCTTTCACTTAACAGCCAAGCATGTTAACTGCTTTACCAAACATGGATTCCCATTTTCCTCTACAGGCTGTAAATTTTGGAGTACGTCAACACTAGTTTCTAGGTCTTCCTCGTGACTCATTCTAAATTCAGTCCTAGGCAATGTCCTCTAAGACCATGACTTCATTTATACTAACAAATCCTAAATAAACAGTTTAGGTCAGACTTCTCTGACATAACACAAAGCAAATTTAACACAAAAGTTAGGTTCATTCACTTTCAATGTCTTCATATTTAATTATAAATCTTTCCAGGGATGAAAAGACCTTCTTACTCATCCCTCTCAACTCCAAATAACACAAAAATAGAAAAACACCTGCCCCTCCCTCCCTCTAAGCAACTCTCAAGTCCTGTTGATTGTACAACTAAAAATTCGATCAAATCTTCCCTTTTCTCTTCATCTTCTTTGCCATCACCCTAGTCAAAAACAAGGGAGTCTTTTTAATATTAACAATGAAAAGTTTAATAAGTAAGTAGCCCTAGAGAGGGCTATAGTTATTTGGGTTTAAAAGAACTTTCATTAACATTACAACTTTTTAAAATCTGCTGGTTAAGTCATTAGTTTCAACTTACAAAACTTGCTATCCTCTCTGTAAATCTCAAACCAGCTGCTGAAGAATCAGTTCCAACTCATGGTGACTGAAGCTGTAAATCTTTACTGGAACAGAAAGCCTCAGCCTCATCTTCCTCCTGTGGAGGGACTGGTGGGTTTGAACTGCCCACCTTGTGGTTAGCAGTCCAGTGCTTATTCTACAGACCCATCAGGGCTTTCACTTTGTTTTATTTGTTTGTATGCCTAGTAGATCTTTGGATCTACCATTCATAGCACAGTGCCTAGCAACCACATAGTTCATAAATGCTTGTTGGATGAATATGTGCTTAAAATTAGTTTCTTTGCCTCCAACTTCTTTTACACTAAATATTAAATATTTTCCATCTTAAGGCTTAGGTAGCTGATTATAAAGTACAAGGTTTGCTTTATAAGAATTTAGGTTTCTGATCCACTCAGATTGACATTATCGATTATGGCTGCTGCTACAGAAAATGAGGGCATAAGTAAATTTTGATAGACTCTCCCAACATACTGACAAGTTATGCTTTACAGTGATAAGCTGTTATGAAGGGCACATCTTTATTTAGAATTAAACACGTTTTTCTTCTAAAGAGGGAGGTGGGTTTTTTGTTTTAAATCCCTAGGATCCCTAAATGTTCCAAATGATATAGCTCCCTTCTCTTTGATAGTCCAAGTACATACAGCCAAACTAGAAAGATATTATGATTTTTGGGTGGGAAAATAATTTTCTCAGAAATATTAAGTTTTCCTTTCTATAAAGTACCAGTTTCTGTCCAGGTGATTGCAACTCACCACAACCTCATGTGTGTCAGAGTAGAATTGTGCTCCATAGTCATTGTTGTTGTTGTTCTGTGCTGTGGAGTCGGTTCCAACTCATAGCTACCCTGCATAGGGTTTCCGAGTTCAAGGCTGTAAATCTTTACAGGAGCAGAAAGCCTCCTCTTTCTCCCACAGAATAGCTGGTGGTTTCGAACTGCTGACTGTAAGGCTAGCAGCCTGATTCGTAACCACTACGCTACCAGAGCTCCTTATAGAGTTTTAATAAATGAGTTTTTTGGAAGCAGACTGCCAGGCTTTTCTTCTGAGGTGCCCTAGGATGGTCTCCAACTTCCAACCTTTCAGTTAGCTGTGTGTTTGCACCTGGTGAACAAGTCAAACTTTAAACAGGATAATCTGAAATACCTCAAAAACAATTGAGCAGAAAAGCATGGGATTTGTTTTATTTTCTTTAAATCATTATCAGTTTAAGATACTACAAGTATGATTAACATGATCCTTGGGACAGCTTCCAAAAAAGTGGTAGGGGTTGGGGGTGGAGGTGGTTGCGATAAATGAAAAAAGATGGAAAAATGTTTATAATTTAAGTATTGGAAGTACACTATTCTCTAATACATGTAAAAATGTCTACAATTATAAAGGCCCTTAGTATATAGTTAAGAGCCATTGAGTCCGTTCCAACCCATAGCAACCCTTAGCAACCCTGTATTGCGTTTCCAAGCAACAGCTAGTGAGTTTGAACTGCCGATCTGATCTTATGGTCGAAGTCCAGTGCTGATCCTACAAAGACACACCAGGAGTAAATTATAATAAGGATCCATAAATTCATTTTAAACAAAGAAAGTTGACTTTCAGCACATTTCTCAGGCTTACTCCCAAAAAAACCAAACCCACTGCCTAAAAGTGGATTCTAATAGTGACCTTTGTTGTTGTTGTTGTTTGCCGTCGAGTCGGATCCGACCCATAGCGACCCTGTACAGGGTTTCCGAGGCTGTAAATCTTTACGGGAGCAGAACGCCTCATCTTTCTCCCGCGGAGCGGCTGGTAGTTTCGAACTGCTGGCCTTAAGGTTCGCAGCCCGATTCATAACCACTATGCTACCAGAGCTCAAGAAATGCCTCATACGCCTTCCAAAGTTGCATATCTTTCCAGTAGCCGACTGACAATATTTCTTCTTGAGAGTGACTGGTGGGTTAGAACTGTCCACCTTTGGGTTAGCAGCCAAGTGCTTTTACTGAGTCACCACGGTCCCCTCTACTTAAGTTTCTTGTTACTCCCAGGCTTAGATATACTATTTAATATTCTAAATAGCATTCTTCTCGCTCCTGAGTTTTATTGTAATCAGGGTTTCACAATTCCTTCCAGAAACGGTCCTTTCGTCCCTTGTAGCATGCATTATAGGGATGTATTGTGCGGGGAAAAGCAGTCCGGGCTCTAGACCCAAAGCAGGTAAGAAAGCTCGCGCCTCACAAACGCGTCTGTTTCCAGAGAGTGAAAGAATAGCATGGCGGTTGTGCCTCAGAGCTGCGGCCCCGCCCCGAGGGCGGAGCCCGGACTGAGCTGCGTCTCTCCTTCGCCTCCTCCCGACTCGCCGCTGCCCCCGGAGCCGGCGGCGCATGTGCCTAGCGCCCCCTTCCCGGCCCTGGATTCCATTTCCTTTCCGCTCGCGCTGCAGCCGCAGCCGCCTGAAGGCCCCACGCCGCCTCCGGAGTCCATGGCCGGGACTCGCTGGGTGCTCGGGGCGCTGCTCCGTGGCTGCGGCTGTAATTGCAGCAGCTGCCGGCGCACAGGTGCCGCCTGCCTGCCCTTTTACTCCGCCGCCGGCTCCTTCCCCTCGGGTGTCTCAGGCCGCCGTCGCCTGCTGCTGCTGCTTGGAGCCGCCGCGGCCGCCGCCTCCCAAACGCGGGGCCTCCACACTGGGTCTGCGCCCGCCGGGAGGCTGGCGGGGCTTCCCCCTGCGGCTGCTTCTGCCGCTGCAGCGGCTGCCGCCTCCTATCCGGCTCTACGCGCCCCTCTGTTGCCGCAGTCCCTGGCTGCGGCCGCGGGCCCGGCGCGGGGTTACAACCAGGTACGTGGGCTCCGCGAGGGGCCGCGCGCGTCCTCCGCGTGCTCCTTACGGGCGCGCCCGGGGATCCGCGACACGCGCTGCACACCCGCCTCCCGGTCCGCTCTGTCCTCCTATTGGGTCCCGGAACAAGGGACGCTCTCCCAGGCCTCGGGTTTTCTCCTTGTTTTGTTCTCCCCTCGAGTCTCTCTGGTTGGTTGGGCAGTGTAAGTGTGGCTGGGGGTGAATGTTGAGGCCTTGTTTCCCGCCGGGCCCATGGTAGGTCTTGTGAGGCTGTTGACGCCCCCACCTCACATTTTTCTCGCTCCCCACCCGCTGGTTTTGAAGTTGGGAGGCCAGACCTCGCGGAGGGCTGGGAGTTTCGGTGCAACCTGAACAGTAGGCCTGGGCGGCCTCGGCGCGTCGAGCGGCCCGCCGCCGAGACGCAGGTTCACGCACATAGTGCGTGATTTGGGTTCTTGGGGAAGGAGGCTCTGCTTCTTTGTGTCCCCAGGGAAAGGCGGGTGCCCTAATTTAATGAAGGTCACCTCTGCACCACTACGTCCTCTGACAGGACCATCCGTGGATCACCCTCCAAGAGGGAAAACAGTTTGGGACTGATACGCCGGACTGGGGAAGGGCAAACGAAGGGGATATCTAGGGCTAAAGCCACAATTTGAGGACTCAGGAGTGAACTACAATGTTTTCTCTCCTTTTTAAATTGTAGTCAGTGTGTACTTGAAGAACTCAGATTGCAAGTATTTTTTGCCTTGTAGGAAGCTTTCTTTTCCACTGTTTACGTGGCGTCTGGGAAGTGTCTGCATACTTTTTTGGCTTCCCAGGCCCTGATGTCTCGGATCTTATTATTTTTTTTTAATTCAATTTGTACTTCTCTTTGAACTTTAAGGAAACTGGGAAACTAATCAGCATGACTACTGTCTGCCTGTGACTGAGCTAAATGATTTTACTCTTGGCTAATACTTTTTTCCTACCTATTTAGTAAAGGAGCTCTGTGGTTACATAGTGGTTACAAGTCGGGCTGCTAATCTCAAAGTCAGCAATTCGAAAGAACCAGCGGGTCCCGAGAGAAAGATGAGGCTTTCTGCTCCCGTAAAAGATTTACAGCCTCGGAAATCCTATACAGGGTCGGAATCAACTCCATGGCACATAACCACCAGCACTTTCTGTTAAAACTTGTACTGCTTTTGGAATTCTGGGAGAGTTGCCTTTTTAAAAATTTTTATAAAACCGTTTCTGATAAGCCTTGGTGAGCTCGCTTTGATCGAATTTTTTTCCCCCTGTGAAATTGACTGTAAAGGTATTTTTTGAGCGTCTACTACATGTTAGACGCTGTGTTAATATTTACTGACTCAAATTATATGTAAGGCTTCATGCAAATGATGGGAGGGTTCAAATGGACTGTAGCATTTCTGTCTTTTATCGCAATTGAGTGCAAATGTTAATAACCTGAGTTGTCTTCCCTGGTTGATGGTTGTAATGCTTGTTAGATTGTTATTAAATCCAGTTTTTGCTTACTTTTGGAGACAGTGTTCCTTAGGTATTACTCAGGCTTCTCTTACTAAACTCGTTTCAGAGCTATCTTTTGTTTAGTCAGGGTTGATAAACCAGTTGACAGATGAAAATTTTCAAGGCATCCTGCTGGTTTTTTTGCTTTTTAAAAATGTACCCACTCCTTTGCCTACCAAGTTAAGAACACTCAGTTTAACACTCAAGGTCCGCTGCTCTATGGAAGCAAGTTCTTTCTGTCAGCTTGCTTTCTTTGGCTCTTCTTAATTGCACCCTACAGTTGAGCTAGCTGAGATTATAGCTGTTTGTTCAAGGGACCTTTGTAAACTGCGTCTTTCCTTCATCTCTCAAGTTGGAATACTCTATGACATTGTAGGACCGCAAGATTGGTTTGAACCACAGGTTGGCAGTTCAACTCACTAGCCACTCAGTAACCCTACAGAGTAACTGTGAGTTGGAACTGACTCGACAGCACTTAACGACAATAATTCAGAATGCTCTCCTTGATTCTGGGCCCATCTCATGTGTGATTCTTTACTCATTGAGTTTTTAGCCACAAGCCTACCAACCAGGACTCTGCTTTTGGAAGCTAAGGAGCAGTTCTACTGTCATATGGGGTCTCTGTGAGTCAGGATCTATTTGATGGCAGTATGTTGTTGTTAAGTACCGTGGAGTCGGTTCCCACCCAGTGATCCTGCACAGGATTTCTGAGGCTGTAAATCCTTACGAGAGCAGAAAGCCTCATCTTTATCCTGCGGAACGACTGGTAGTTTAGAACTGCTGACCTTGAGGTTAGCAGTCCAATTTGTAACCACTACACTACCAGAGCTCCTATCCATTTAAGGCACTCCAATATTTTGTCAAGTTGAAGGGACCCCTTTTTGTGTCTTAACTAAAGCATTATCATTAGGTTAATGCGGGACTGATGATCTCAGATCCTGTATAAAATCTATGAACTGCCAAATCATTAGGATTTAGGATTAGAGACCTGGCCCAAACAGAGTGAGTTAGATTTGTGAAGGTTACATCTCACTTCTGAAATAATAGTTTGAACCTCCCCAGTGGCACAGCAAAAGAAAGACCTGGTTTTCTGCTTCCATAAAGATTTGTTATTGTTTGTTGTTAAATGCTGTCAAGCCAGTTCCAACTCATAATGGCCCTGTATGTACTTAATAACAGTCTGTAAAAATTGCAACCAAGAAAACATTACATAGCAGTTAATATTTTGTAACATACTGGGTGCCATGAGTCAGGATTTATTCAACTGGTTTATTTTTTTTCCAAAGAATAACATTTAGGGCATTAGTCTATGGAAATAAATATTTCTATGTTGTTAAAGAGATATTTCCACATTTCTTCATTTATCTTGGAAGGAGTCCAAAACGACCTACCTGGAAGATCTTCCACCACTCCCGGAGTATGAGCTGGCTCCATCCAAGTTAGGAGAGGAAGTGGATGATGTTTATCTCATTCGAGCTCAAGGATTGCCCTGGTCATGCACTGTCGAAGATGTCCTGAACTTTTTCTCAGGTATATTTTATGTATAGTTTAAATATGTATTTTATCTGAGTGAAAGACACATCCACAAATCCATGTCAGGCTAATACTGTAGATCCTATTTGATTGTTGGTAATCATCTCATTCCAGCTGGTTATATATATATATTAAGTGACATCATGTGTAGTACCATTTGTAGTGTTGTTGCTGTTATGTGTTATTGAGTTGATTCCAACCCATAGCAACTCTGTATAGGGTTTCCGAGGAGCTGCTGATGACCTTGAACTGCCGACCTTGAGGTTCACACTGACTTTGCAGTTTAGTGCATTAACTCACAGCACCACATCAGGACAAGAATGAGTGCAACTAAAGTATATGTTAAAATTACATAGTATTTCTTTGAAATTTTAATATGTACGTATGTAAAAGCTAAACCTATAAGTGGAAATAGGGATTGATGTAATATATATGTAATATATATGAGGAAGCTTCAAAAGTTTGTGGGAAAATGGAATTAAAAGATAATGGAAGTTTTCCTCATATAAAGTCAAGTAATAAACTAACTATAAAGTAAGTGTCAAGTAATAAAGTTCCCCTTAATAACATATTGGGGAGTGCTGAAGAGTAAGCACTGGACTGCTAACCACAGGGTCAGTCGGTAGTTTGAGCACACCAGCCTCTCTGGGAGAAAGATGAGGCTTTCTGCTATAGTAAAGTTCCACAGAGTCTATGAGTCAGAACCAGCTCGGTGGCACATAACAACAATACCATGTTTAGAAGGTTTACTAATCTGTGGTTGGTTGGTTTTTTTTTTTTAGTTTTTGTATCTGACTTTTTTTTTTTTTTTTCTTTTTAAGAAGCTTTTAGAAGATGGTGTCTTAAAATGTAAAAAAAAAAAAGGACTTTACTGAGTATATTAAATACCTTAATATGCATAGCATTGTACAAATCAAATGTTTTATTAAGGCACTTAACATCTTCAAAGAACTTCTATTATAAGAGATGTCTTTCCTTGCAAATGAAAACAGGGGAAGTTAAATTATAATAAAATTGTTCTTACAGGAGATATTAGCATTTTTATGGGTATGATTTTTTAACAGAAAAAGACAGCTATGCATAAACCTTAACCATATCTTAGTTTTTTAAGTGATTTGAAACTTAGAAATAATTGGGCTGGAATAATGCATTTTGTTTTAAAGTTTAGGAGATCATACTTTTACCATGTTAAGATTGGCTTATCTTTCTCACTTGGAACATTTTAGGGACTTAACCACATCATTAACTTTTGATGACTATAGTGATAGAGATTTGTATAAAAACAATTATGAATTTTGGTTCATGCTTTATTTTCCTTTTGGAAAATTTCATTCTTAGTGATTTATATTATTGAGCTAAAAGTTTGAATTATGCTTTTCCTTGATTTTGTCGATAGACTGCAGAATCCGCAATAGTGAGAATGGAATACATTTCCTCCTAAATAGAGATGGGAAACGAAGGGGCGATGCCTTAATTGAAATGGAGTCAGAGCAGGATGTGCAGAAAGCCTTAGAGAAGCACCGCATGTACATGGGTCAGCGATATGTGGAAGGTACGTGAAGCCAGAACCTGGCTTTTCGGGGTTGTTGTATGAACACTTTATACATTCAAGAGTGCTTTCATTTGATTGCTAACAATATATATTTGATTTTTTTTTTTTTTTTAATTAGGGTCTATCTTTGATCTTTTGTGCTTTTTCATTGTAGTGTATGAGATAAATAATGAAGATGTGGATGCTTTAATGAAGAGCTTACAAGTCAAATCATCACCTGTAGTAAATGATGGTGTGGTCCGTTTGAGAGGACTTCCTTACAGTTGCAATGAGAAAGACATTATAGACTTCTTCGCAGGTGCTTTTAAATTTACACATGCTTGGACCTCATTTCCTTTCCCTATCTCTCTTTTCTGTACTTTAGATGATCTTTTTCTAGGTAACAGTTTAGGGTTATATTAGGCTCTTTAGAGGAGACCTCTTGATATTTCCATACTATGGATTATATAAAAGTTTTTATCTGTTAGATCTTTGGAGAATAGCAAATTTCAAAACTGGGTTTATTTTACTATTAAATTATTTTGATCTTAATAGTGGTCGTATTTGTCTAAGCCAGTAGCATTTTATTTAATGTAAAAGTATCCAGTTTCTAGCTGTAAAATGTACATCCCTAATTATGATCTCATTCTAAATCTCAGTTGTTCCCTATTATAATTAATGACCCCAAAACAGAAAAGATGAGAGATGGGTGTTTTAGATAGGATTGCTTCTGTTCATTCTGGAAATACAGGTGTGTAGTATTGTTAGCTTTTGGCTGCACAATAATTTTCATCTCATTCACTATGTATCTTATTTCTTTTTTGTGAGGGGAGGAGGGGATGGACAAAGTAGCATACAATTTTTATTATTATTAAGAGTGGATGTGCTGATAGTGCGGGAAAAGCTCCTGTTGGTAACACTTATTTATAATACTGTTTTGGTGCCCTAGGACTGAATATAGTAGACATTACTTTTGTCATGGACTACAGAGGGAGAAGAAAAACGGGGGAAGCGTATGTTCAATTTGAAGAACCAGAAATGGCCAGCCAAGCTTTGTTAAAACACAGGGAAGAAATTGGTAACCGGTGAGTGGAGCAGATACTGATGATATAGAAATATCACACATAATGGCATTTTGATGAATGTTCTGGTGTAGCAATATCGGATAATACGCTGGACTGCAAGGTCAGCGGTTCAAACCCACTAGCTGCTCCTCGGAAACCCTATACAGGGTTGGAACTGACTTGAAGACACTTAACAACAACAACATTGTAATATGAATGTAAAAGTTTCCAAGCATGAATAGAGATTAGCATGGTGAGCCCATCACTTGGATGGACAAATTATTAACATTTTATATTTCCTTCATCTATTTTTTTCAGTGTACATCTTTTTTCAAAAATGCATGTTCTTATATAATCTCAGTATCATTGCTACATTTTAACAAAATTGGCAATAATTTTGTAGTATTCAATGCCAGTCTATAATCACATTTTGTCAGTTATCCCCTTCAAATGGCTTTTTACAGTTCATTTGTTTGAACCAGAATCCAGACATGTCTAAAACATTGCCTTTGATTGCTTATCTTTGGTTCTCTTAAATTAGAGCAAACCCCCTTCACCTTTATTGTTTCCTGGAAACTGGAAGTTAGAGCTGACTTTTTGAATTGGTTCAGGTTAACATTTTAATACGTTACTCTATGTTTTGTTATTGTTAAGTGCTGTAGAGTTGCTTCCAACCCACAGGAGCTCTGTATAGGATTTTCGAAGAGTGGTAGGTGGGTTTGAACTGCCAACCTTGTGGTTTGGTGTATTATCCTGCAGTGGCACACCAGGACTCCCAGGTGATGCTTTGTACTGCATATTACATTCAGGTGTTCGAACCAGTTCATTCATGGCTAACAGAGCAAAATTGGAGCAGATCTGGATTTTTTTAAATTTGGTAAAGCTCAAGGATAAACAGAATGGGGAAAATTATGGATGGAAATCCTGGACTGGGAGACTAGGAAGAAGTGTAGTGAGCCCTTTCAGGAGCCTGATGGCAAGGGATTGGATTATTGCCAGGACTGTGGAGAGCAACATATATTCAAAGCATCTTTGAGTTGGGTACCTCTATTTCCTACTATGCTGGTCAAGAGATTTGGTTGCTTAGCAGTGCTGCCCGTGTTTTCTAGAGGGAGATCAAGTTTCTAGCAGGGTAACTACCAACCCGTAGGTTTCCCATACCAATTATTGTCCCAGTTCATCCATAATTTTACAAATTCAGCTTTAGTCTCGTTTCACTTCATCAGCCATGACTGAAGCAGTTCAAAATTTTATCATACCACATCAGGATGATGCTTCTAATTTTTTTTTTTTTTGGTTCAAATTAATGGTTTATTAACATTTTTGGAGATGTAGTCAGAATAGTGTTAAATTTTAAATCATTGTTTTGCTGTTTATTGGCTTTTTTTCAACTACTTTGAAGAAGAAGAAATAAAAAAAGAAAGATTGTACTTTAAAACCGTGTGTTTCTGGGTCTATTTTAAAAGCTGGTTAAAATGTCTTCATTGAGTTTTATTAGTTGAAGAAAGTATATACAAAATACTCCATACACACAACTCCAACTCAAAGCCCCCCGTACATTTTTCTAGCACACTTCATTTTTTTTATATATTTTGAAACACACTGGTGTTATGCTTTTATGTGGGAACATTAAAGTAGTGTACAAATGTCTTTAATAGAGATTTGATTCCCTTTTAGTCTTTGTGTTGTTAAGTGTCATTAATCGAGTAAGTTCGAACTCATAGCGACCCTGTGTAGGGTTTCTGAGGAGACAGTGGTGGGGTTGAACCGCTGACCTTGTGATTATTAGTACAGTGCACATCCGACAGCGTGAAACCAGCACTCTAATCTTTATAGGTCTGAAAAGACAAAGGATTTTTTCTGCTCGTTTTTAAAAACCTAGTGTGGAAAAGCAGCGTTGTTAAACACTTCAGAAACTTGGATTTGATAAGTAGTCCTACTGCCACTGTGATAGCAAGTCAGAATTGACATGCAGTTCTTAAATTTTCATCAGATGCTTAGTGAGATTTTTGGGAAAGTTCATCTTCAAATACTGTGATTATTATTATGATAATATTTAACATACTGGCTAGATCACTTTTCACAGAATTGAACTACAAAGCTTCCAGAAGTAGTTAACCAAGTATAAAAAGAAAAACCCTTCTCACCAGGTTAAGTCTATTCTACATACACAGTTAATCTTAGCATAGTTGTCTTCTTGTTAAATGTATATGAAGAGAATTATTATCTTGGGGATGGTTAAATCAGTGACTAGTAAGAATGTTTTTTTTTATAGGCTAATATGTCAATTCTTGTATTACACCCCTCTCTCCCACCTGTTATCTTTGGGCATCTGTGTTTCATAAGTTGTTGGCATGTGTTTGTTTCAGATGGTTTCAAAGTTACTGTCCATCATTTGTGATTGTTCACTTTTTCTTTGACATAGATATATAGAAATATTTCCAAGCAGAAGGAATGAAGTTCGAACGCATGTTGGTTCTCATAAGGGAAAAAAAATGGCATCTTCTCCTACTGCTAAATATATAACTGAGCCAGAAATGGTCTTTGAAGAGCATGAAATAAATGAGGATATTCGACCCATGACAGCTTTTGAAAGTGAGAAGGAAATAGGTAAGGATGTGCTTCTTCTTGAGGCTCACTGGGTCTTGTAAAGCTTTGATGTTTATTACAATAATATTTTTAATGACCATTTTGCATGAAATTGTAAGATTATAATTTGAATTACAAAAGAAAGATTTAATATGTCTGAGTTTTTAATGTATGATGGTTCCTCGGTGGTACAAATGGTTAAGCCCTCCACTGCTAACTGAAAAGTTGGCTGTTCAAACCCATGCAGACTGTTTTGGAACGGTCATAGCCTTGAAAACCCTATCAGTGCTGTTCTACTTTGCATTTATGGAGGTATCCATGAGTCTCAATTGGATGGCAGCTGGTGTGCGTGTTTTTTGAGTGTAGTATGTTCTTTGAATTTATTCAGAAGGGTTTTTAGTGTCTATAACTAAGCTCTGGTAGCGCAGTGGTTACAAATTGGGCTGCAAACCTTAAGGTCAGCAGTTCGAAACTACCAGTCGCTCTGCGGGAGAAAGATGAGGCTTTCTGCTCCCGTAAAGATTGACAGCCTCGGAAACCCTGTACAAGGTCGCTATGGGTTAGAACCAACTTTGCAGAACTTAACAACAACTAAGATTGTGAGTTTTGTATAGGGAGTCATGTTGGAACTGACTTGATGACACTTGACAACAGTAACCCAGAACGTTTCTCATGCTTTTAAGGTTTCATTCATAGTCATTTAATTTTATGTATACTGTTAGGAAGAAAAAAGTGTGATTAATTTGGTGATAGTTTGAGGCACTAAATAGTTTTGGGTGTGCAGCAATATCATGCATGTATTGAGTTTGGTGGCTCTGTAGGATGAGCACTGGATACTAACCACAGTGTCTGCAGTTGGAACTCACCAGCTACTCCATGGGAGAAAGGTGAGCCCGTAAAGATTTACAGCCTTGAAAACCTTATGCAGTATTGATAAGAGTTGGAACCCACTCGATGTCATACAACTACCACCCACCAAGATGGATTGAGGATTTTGACATAAAGGCCATATACCTAACTATAAACTGTTAGTTAGTAACATTTGAAGTTCTTGTTTCTTGACTTTCAGAATTGCCTAAGGAGATGTCAGAAAAACTTCCGGAAGCTGTTGATTTTGGAACTACGCCTTCACTACATTTTGTTCACATGAGAGGACTGCCTTTCCAAGCAAATGCCCAAGACATTATAAATGTGTGTGGCAGTAAGATGTCTAATCTCAATAGGTTTCATTAATAAGTTTTAAGGTCGGTAAAGGATAGGATTTTTTCGCCACCAAATAATATGGGTAGGTTTGGTGTTCAAAGTAAGGAAGGTTGCTTTGTAATAAGTTGGTTCAGTCTAATCATTTTTTATTTAGGAAACTAAGACTCAAATAGCAGTTATAGTCTAGACAGTAATCCATTTCTTCTAAATGTCAAGTCTAGAACTTTCATTAGACCATGTGTCAGGATTCCTTAGTTTTTGAGAAAAGGAATTTTAAATATATATATATTGTGTGAAATGAAAAAGTCAATAATAAAGTCCTTAGTTGACTTTATGAAATTGTGAGCCTATATTTAAAGGTGTTTTTAAAATGGAATCTGTATTTAATAATGGGAATTCAAAGCTGTGTTCATTATTATAATAGGAATAGGAATAGGCTAATAGAAATCACATCTCTACCCAGGTGAAGCTGTAGAGTCACATTATTGTATTCTGTTGCTTTGAAAATAACACAGTTTGGTGGCTTTGTTTATGTAGTACTGATAATGAAACCCACATATCTGATTAAAAAATAGTAAAAACAAAAAGTACATTTGATGGACACTCTTTGTAAGCAAGGAAGGATGTGTGTTGGCAGAATAATAAAATTGGTCAATAGTCTTCAAAAAAAAAGTTAGTGAACCATTTGTATGGTGATTATACTTAGAGCTTTTAGTTCTCTCTGAATATATATATGAAATGTAACCAACCTTAAGTTTGGGCAAAATTGGAAAAGGCAGAAGAGATGGCAAATATGTAATACTTTGTTGCTTAAGGAGGCGATTTCCTCAAAATAAATTTATCAGCTAAGTGAATCAAAAACAGGAAAAATGCAAATTCTACAAAGACTGTGGATGTGACTCCATTGTGTTCATTTTTACTTCCTTTGTTCATTGTTTAGTTTTTTGCTCCACTGAAGCCTGTTAGAATCACCATGGAATACAGTTCCAGTGGGAAGGCTACTGGAGAAGCTGATGTGCACTTCGATACCCATGAGGATGCTGTTGCAGCTATGCTCAAGGATCGGTCCCATGTTCGTAAGTACCGCCCAGTTTTCATTGTCATTTTTGATGCCTGTCTTTGCCTATAAACACCTTCATCTTTGGCATTTGCCTAGACTGTGATAACTATATTTTTAAAATAAAACTAAAATTAAATGTAAAGAAGGAAGGGAAAATACTGTATTATAATGAAAAGCATTTAATTTTTTTGTAAATTTTCCTGCATATTTTGATCCAGAGTTAGATAGGTTTATTTTATTCTTTTTAGTTAGGGAAAAAAAGAGGCAAAGGATTTTTGTTGTTGCCTGAATTATGAGATAAACAGTTCCAGTATTTTTTCTGGCTTCCCTTTTTAAAAACTAACATTTTTGTTTGCTGATTTGTCATCCTCAGACCATAGATATATTGAACTGTTCTTGAATTCATGTCCAAAAGGAAAATAAGACTTCCAGAGACTCCAAATAAGGTAAATTTAAGAGGTACAGATGTCTGGATTGTTACCAACAGATGGTAATCTTTGACTCTATTACATAACATTATAGAAACAATTCTCTTTTTTTTTTTTTTTTTTTTATTATAAAGATCAAACTAATGACAATGAAGCATTGGTATATAAGGAATAAAAACTCACCTGGAAAGTAGACTTCAATATAATTGTGCGGTGACTTTGAGTATTATCTCTATGTTGTTGCTAAGTGTCTCCAAGTCATTTTCGTCTCATAGCAGCCCTGTATAGGGTTTCCAACACTGTAAATCTTTATAGGCGCAGTGGGTTTGAACTGCCAATATTGTAGTTATTTAGCAGTCTAATGCTTATCCTACAGTGCCACCAGCGCTCTTTATTATCTCTATAGTCCTTTTGTATTCCTAACATTCATCATACTGTGTGCCTAATGTTTCTCTTTTTTAGCTGTAAGTGATAATACACTGAAAACGTGTCTCACAATAACTTTTCCCACTAAAGCGTAGATGAATTTTTTATTTGAGATACTTTAAAAGTGTTTAAGATGATACATTAAATAGTATTTAAAAAGAGGGTGGTTTGTGAAGTACATAATTTCATAGTTTTAACTGAAAACTTTGCTAAATATGTCTTGATGGTCCTTACTCTTGACTTAATAATGTTAAACAGTCTTTTTTTTTTTTTTTTCTCTCCCATAAACTATTTTAAAATATTGTAATCATTTTGTATATGTAGTGGATACATTCCTTTGAGACACAGTCCTGTAGTGTTGAACATTTCTATCAGCTAAAATCTATAAAGTATATTCTGTGTTCAACTCTGAAAATTTACTGTCTTCATATCAAGATAGAAATACTAATGTATAACTAGTTATCCTTACATTAATTGATTGTCACCTTACTTGTACTTAATCAGAAAAAGAAATACCAAATTTGTCATTTTACATCTTAGGGGAGTATATATTTTTTTCACTTTGAACAAATGTACTTTTTTTTTTTTTATTTCTAGGATGAATCAAGAAGCATTTCATTTGCACATCTTTCTTGGACATGGGATACAAAGTTCCAGTTTATTAGCAGCAACTGCTAGAGAAAAGATTTTGGGTTTGGGGGTAAATTGCTTCTAAGAAAAATTCCATAGTGGACTGTTTAGGAAGAGAAAGGAAAGATTCAGTTTGGGATTATGAAATAAACCACAAATTAATTTTTTTGTTTAAATTCTAGGATCTGATTTTAAAAATCTGGTCTTTATTTTATGTGATCATTGTATTCATAGAGCGTATTACCCAGTGTAAAGACTACATGTTTTTATTCAGTACTATTCTTTAAAACCCTTTTCCCATTTAAAAAATAATCAGTTTAAAGTTGTGTTTTTTGCCTATGAGTTGAGAGCTCTGATGTAAAACTCTTGGTTTGAAGTTTCTCATGGAATGTTACTGATGATTTATTTTAACCAAACACTCACCAGAGCAAGGCAAGGTTTCAGACCTTTGGACTGGTGTGGGGTGGTGGTGGGGGCGTGGTAATTTTAATTTTAAGTGTGTATGATTACTTTCATAAGACTAGGAGTTAGCAAAATGAAAACAACAATGTGGAAATGACAATAATTTGGCAAGCGTTTTATGCCTTTAGAAATGTTTTACCTTCTTAAACCTTATGCTAAAGGTATTTAGTGTCTGTCTACTTATGGAGGGAATTTTAGTCTTACGATTTGTCTGAAACAGCCCACACCCCCTTGCTTTTTTTCCCCCTTTTTCTTTTAATGTTTTGGGTAAACCTTTAGAATGTGTTAGTCTCAAAACTGTGAAGTGACATGTCAAAACAGTCCAGACTTCTAAGGACATTAATGGCTTCACTTGAATTTAAACCAGCTCTAAATAGGAAAAAATCTAAATCTCATTTGCTTTTTTCAATGGGGTAGCACATCCCATATTTTAGAACAGGTAGGGGTGCCTTGTTTAAATAAAAATAGCATTTAATGTATAATTGTGTGGAGGGATACTGAGTAAAGCTGTATTTCTGTCACATTGTGGCAGTACTTTCTGCTTTAATATTAACAGCTTGTTATTTAAATATTGGGTCAAAATTGCTGGCTTCAAAAATGTAGTCATTAATAAACCAACCATGTACACCTGTCTAGGAGAATTAAAGTCCTGTATACTTTCTTTGCCTTGTTCCTGTTCTCAGGGTGACGACTGCCATGTAGTTACCAGGAGATGCAATTCTAGTTGCTAAAAATGAATTAGCCCATATTTCTGAGAGATGACATCTGGAAGAGGAGAGGTTGTCTTCTCTCTCTTAATACATAACCATCTTTGATTACCAGCTAAGATATGAAATCACTGTACTGTAAGTAGTTAATAAATTGAAAACTTGTTTTAGGATGAAGAATTACTTAAGAGTATTTATTATTGGAGTGTGTGAGTTAACTGAGTATATTTTTATTATGTCAAGTCCTGGAGTATTAACATAAACGGTTAATTTTCAGTTAAGTAGTTAAAAAGCAAAAATAAAAACCTGTAAGAACATGATTTAATCAACCAGCTTAATATCTTCCTTAGATGGTAATGTGTTCATATGTGGTTGAGTGTACCTCGTTTTGAGAAATGTCCATAGTTGTATGAATATGACCTATTAAAATGTGATTTGTTTCTCTTCTTTAAGTAGTAGGCATTTAATTTTCTGTGTAAAAAATCTCTAGGAGCCAGTGGGTTTGATGAGGAATTAATTCATTTATATTATTTTACATTCATTTTCTCTGGAAAAAGAAGAGCAAAACATTGAAGTGCTTGAAGGGCTGTAACTTCATGCCATGCTAATGGTTGAGTTCTTAGTACAAAAGATGGCTGGTTTCTGGGAAATTGTGTCATCATATACTATTTACAGTATACTCAGTATGTTTAGTATATACACACATATACAATTCAGTTACTGTAATGTAGGCTAGTAAATGAATGATTGCTGACAAGGTAAACTATTACTGAGGGATAGAAGTATAAAAACACATAATACAGTCAACAGAAGTCAAATTAGAAGACTGTGTTTTCTGTAACTCGCAAAACTGAGTTATGCATCACCGTTTGCTATTGGAGGAAGTAATGACAGTAAATTTCCCTCGTTTTATAACTTGGTGGTGGTGGTGGTAGTTGTTAGTACCATCAAGGCGGTTCCGACTCATTGCGATTCTTCATAGGATTTCCGAGGAGCAGCTGGTGGAGATGAATATATATTCAGAGTATCCGTATTCTGCTCTGTTCTACCTGTTTTTCAAAGAACTGCTAGGGAGAATGCAGATAATGTATATAGATACCAAAGAAGAAAATGTAAAAAATTATAGGCTGATCTGATATATTCACCAATTAAAAAAAACCAGGAAGCCAACATGTTTGTCTCTCTGTGCCTGAGTTACCAAAGCTGAAGAAGAAAGCCAGTTCTACCTAGCTGACATTTTTATTCAGTGACTACTTATTAGCAAATATGCCAAAATGGCATCCACCACCTAAGTCATCTTAGCATATTCTTGGTTGGATATTTCTTTTTCTCTGATTACATCCTGTTCTTATTAAACACACTCCATTATTTTGAGTGTTTTCCCTAAAATAAACGAAGAGATTCACATTTAATAGGTAGGTGTTGCACTATAGAGTAAAAGCACATTTTTAGCAGTAAAGCAGATGCAGGCCTAGTTCTAGAAACTTTGAAAAAATCAAATTGCTCTAATACAGTAGAAATATACTTTCCACCTGAATTTAGCAGATTAGGAAATAATCTCTTAACGTCTGTCTGTAAGAAGGCTTAGTTTTATTCTTAAGCTTTGATAATATAAAATCAAGAATTGCTAGGTGCTGTGGAGTTGGTTTCGACTCATAGCAACCCTGTATAGGGTTTCTGAGGAGCGACTGGTGGGGTTGAACAGCTGACCTTGTGGTTAGTAGTGCGTTATCTATGCTACAGCTCCACCCCATGGTTTCAAAATAAAGAATGGTAGGCGTTGTCAAGTCAATCCCGAGTCATAGTAATCCTGTATAGGGTTTCCGGGTGAGTGAGGAGCTGCTGGTGAGTTTGAGCCGCTAACCTTGCAGTATATACCAACCTTGAGATGCTTATCCTGTAGCATCACACCAGGACTCCAAAATAAAGAATAGTAGGATACTTTTAAAGGTTTATATTTTATTTTTTGAAGGAAATGAAATTGAAGGAGTATACTTGAAAAGTTTCACTCCTGTCCTTTACTTCTTTATTTCAGCCACTCAGTTCCTCTTCTCCTCCCCTTAGTAGTTTTTTTATATACATTAAATTCCAGGCACCCTGTCAGCTTCTAACATTTCATGTGTATAAAATAAAGGCTTAAAATCTATTTTCATTTTTAATATAAATTAAACATACATGCTGTTTTCTTTCCCACTTAATGGATTCTAAATATCATTCTTTACTAGCATATAAAAAATCCTTTCTCATGCATTTTAAATGATTGTATATTATGAATGTATGCAACTTAGTATGCCCCTTACAGATGAATAGTAAACTCTTTTCAGTCTTTTGCTATTTTAATGGTAAAATTAAATACTTTGTATAAATGTATATATCCAGGGAAGCTTTAAAAAGTTTGTGGGAAAAAAATGGATTAAAAGATGATGGAGTATTTCCACAAACTTTTTGAAACCCCATGTGTATCATTTTGTTACATACATAAATTCCTCTTAGGGTAAATTCCCCAAAGTGGTCAGAGTATGTGCATTTATGACTTATATCTAAAATTATATTTATACCTTAAATTGTTACATAGCTTTCTATAGTTTGCCCCTAGTAATATCCATTTCCCTGCAGCCTTGCCATTAATAATGTATTCTCAGTCTATTCAGTGTGAGAGGTTATATTATTTAAATGTATTTTCTCATGAGATAGCATTGTTTCATGTTTCAGAGATTTGGGATTTCTTTTTCTGTGAACTATCTTCATAGCTAAGGAGCTCTGGTAGCGTAGTGGTTACGAATCGGGCTGCGAACCTTAAGGTCAGCGGTTCGAAACTACCAGCCGCTCTGCGGGAGAAAGGTGAGGCTTTCTACTCCCGTAAAGATTTACACCCTCGGAAACCCTATACAGGGTCGCTATGGGTCGGAACCGACTCGATGGCACATAACAACAACAACAAATCTCCATAGCTATTTTTCTTTTCCTTTAAAATAATTTATTACATAAAATTACAGAATACAAACTAGGGAAGTTTGACAAACATACAACCATGAACAATTACTGGGTTACAGTCAGCCTTGTTTTGTCTGTGTTTGTCCACATGCACTTAATTTTCCTCATAACTTAAAGCAAGTATGAAAAGAGTATTATTTTTTATCTGTGAGTACTTCAGTATACATCTCT
Source organism: Chrysochloris asiatica (assembly GCF_000296735.1). NCBI lineage: Eukaryota > Metazoa > Chordata > Mammalia > Afrosoricida > Chrysochloridae > Chrysochloris > Chrysochloris asiatica. The sequence continues at coordinate 3,038,219 of NW_006408772.1, read as the reverse complement.
TTTTAAAAAGGCTTTAAAAATTGTTGTTAAGTGCCGACGAGTCTGTTCCAACTCATAGCAACCCTGTATAGAGTCAAAGAGTGGCTGGTGAGCTTGAATCACTGACCCTGTGGTTTAAACCAGCCTTGCAGCCCAAGCCCAGCACATTAACCCCAGCGCCACCCTGGACTTTAAAAATACTTCCTAAAAGTACTAATTCATAACAAATGTCTAATGTCTTTATTTTTAAGTGTATTTGAATCAGGGTCCAAAATAACGGGTCACACATAAAGCATACAGAAAGATTAATTGCAAACATTCCTAGATGCATTACCTAGGTTGTACAATAAATATTTTCCTGTAATTTTTTAATGCATTTTCTTCATGCATCTCTTCAAGTTATAGACATCTATACATGACTGTTAATCTTTTCAGAATATCATTAACCAGAGGAGTTTTTTTTCCCCTTGAAGTGAAGAAATACTAAGTATTCTATGTGGTGAATTTTGATGTACAACTCTAACCCAAGTCCCTGGCAATCTGAAATAGTTCATCATGTCAGAAAATGTCTTCATCCACTTAATTCTTGCACTTCCCTTGTCATCTCGGCCCTTTCCCTCACAGGCAACCACTGGTAAAATTTAATTCACCAAAGATTAGCTTCACCTATCCTAGAACCTCATATAAATTAAACCATATGGTATGTAGTCTTACTGTAAGATTTCTATCACTCGGCATGTTTTGAGAGTCCTTGTGTTTCAGCTGTTTGTTGCTTTACACTTAGTAGTAGGCCACTGTATGCTAGGGTTTAAGTTTTAACCTGTTAATGGACAATTTGGCTGTTTCTAGGTTTTGGCTATTATGAATAAAGCTAATGTGAACATCTTGTGCAAAGTTTTTTTGTGGACATACATACATCTTAATTCCTTCTGGGCAAGTACTTAGTATAAAAACATCCTGAATTATTTTGTTAAGTGCCATTGAGCATGTTCTGACTCATTCCAACCTTGTATAGGGTTTCCAAGGAGCGACTGGTGGATTTGAACCACTGAACTTGACAGCAGCCCAGTGCTTGTCCTGCAACGCCCGCCACACCAGCATTCCTTTGTTATAGGACTGGTCTATTTCAAAGCTTCAAACCATCTCAAACTGGTTCAATCATGGCTGAAGAAGCATAATCCGAACAGGCCTTAATTTTTGAAATTTGGGTGAAGTGGACCACGTAAATAGAATGGGAGATTTCATAGGTTACAGCCCTAGAATGGGAGCCTTGGAAGAAGTGTAGTAACCCTTTTCAGAAGCCTGGTGTGCCAGATTGAATTACGGAGAGCAACATGTTGGAAGCGGCACGGTTTGTTGTATATCTGAACCAGGGCACTGTTCTTTCCAACTACAGGTCGATACGACTGCTGTATAGCACACATGCTGTCTTTGTTTTCTGTGAGGGAGGATTACATTGCTAGCAGGTGGGTGGCTGAAATGAAATTTTTCTCATTTCTGTTATGTACCCACATTTTACAAATTCATGTCTACTTTGGTTACGTATCGTTGGCTCTGACTGAATTGGGAAGAGCCTGTTCAAAGAAATTGACATGTCTTTTCTCCTAATACCAGCCTGTTAACACATTTCCATAAATGGTATTTGAGAATTCCAGTAGATCCACAGTCTTACCAACATTTTGGTGGTGTGAAAATTTTTTAACACTGAATTGAGTGAAGGTTTGCAGACAAGATCATCAGCTTTATGTTCAACAAATTCTCTCCCTGCAACAAGTTATCCTACTTCCTCCCTAAGGCTCCCTATTGACATTTTATATTTCACAAATGAGCAAAATAAATTCACTGTCCAAAGGGCACATTCTGTAAACCAGCCTCTTCCTGAGGTGCACGGCCTAACTCAGTCCGTGCGCCTAGAGCCTGTAGCTTCTCTGTGTCCTTGTAATGCCTTTGCCTCCCACTGTCTGCTGTTGTTTTTCTAGGTAAGATCTCATGTTCTGCTCATCCTTTTCCTTCATGATGGTCCTGGGATTGTCTCTGGAATGAAAGATTCTAACTACTCTCCCCTTTTAGTTGTCAATTTTTTATGTTAGCTGTTATGTTTGTAATGGTTTCAAGTTTAAACTTCCCAGATGATAATGTTGATAACTTTATTTTTAAGCTTAGACATTCAAATATATGCCTTACTGAAGGGTCTTTCTTCTGTAGGTTTCCTTTTTTCCCCTTTGTTTTCTGAAGAGTATTGTTTCCCAGTCCCAATCTTGTTGACTCTGGTGTCCATTTTCTATTGGATTTGGTCCTCTTAACTAACTTGCCAGGAGCCCTGCAGTGAGCTTTAAATATTTCCCTCCCATTGTCATCTGTCTCTTTATAATGGCAGAAACTATTTTTATGTGACTGAATTTTATAATGATGGCTTCTGGGGCTTGTCAGAATTTGGACATTCCAGTGGAAAGTTATTCAGAGCATCTTATAATAAGAATGAAAGTGTGTAGGCCTTAAGTAGACTCTAGAATGTGAATAGACTAGCCAGTAAGTCAGGGAAAGTAAAGATCACAGCTGTGAAATGAGTGTCTTTGTTCTTTGGAAACAGTTTGAGTTATACCCCAATTTCCAAGGAGTTGCCTTTTTCCTAGTTTTCTTCCCAGAGGATACATTAGTTTTACCAGATTGACATTTCCTGGGTAAATTGTAAACAATTCAATTGATACTTTTTGGTCCTGGATGTAGCTTGCCCTTTGATTTGTATATGCTTTGCAGGGATTGCCCAATAGACTTGGCAAATAAAGTAGTTAAAGCAAATGAAGTGTCTGTGGGCTACCCAGACGATGATAAGCTTGGCTCTTTCTGCCTTGAACTTGATAAAGGAGTTGTGTACATGAGCAGCCCACTCCAAAGAAGTTTTTCTGACAGAAGAAGGGAATGCATCAGAGGAGGCATGGAGCCTCTTGCAAGTTTTTCAACAAAGGTCAAGGACTGTGACACTGAAGATGGTAATGGGTCCATGAGGGAGCCAGTGGCAGTGCCATCAGTGACAGATGGAAACCTGCCCTTGGGGGACTGAAAGGAGGCCTGAACAGCTCATGTTGTTATTAAGTGCCATTGAGTCAGTTCTGATCCACTGCCACCCTGTATAGGGTTTCTGAGAAACAGCTGGTGAGCTTGAAATGCTTAACTTGTTTTGCACTCCAGTACATTAACCCCACAGCACCACACCAGGACTCCCACAGGAGCTGAGAAAGCTGCCCTACATTTAAGGTAGGCTGCCTACATGCTTGCTGGTCCTGAGTTCCCTGCTACTTCTTTAATCATTTAAATGTAAGTAGGACCTGTGACCGTGAGCAGTGGCTTACCAAGTAGTGTTCTGGGATGGATGACTCGAGTCAGAACTGCTGGAAAGATTAGACTTCCACCTCAGATCTATCAGCCTTGGGTTGATTTTGATTTTCATTATGCCCCCTGCGGTTAACCATAGGTTACCTATGCTAATAATACTATTTGTATTACTACTACCTGCCATATCTGTCAATTTGTTGTACTGTAGTGACTTGTGTGTGGCTGTAATGCTGGGAGCTATGCCACTGGTATTTTAAACCAGTAGGGTCACCTATAGCGGACAGCTATCAGTGGAGCTTACAAATTTCCAATAGGAAGGAGAGGCAAACCACCTCTGAATGCTTAGCTGCCAAAAACCTTAGGAGCAGCAGTGGACCATTGTCAGACAGTGCCAGAAGATGGACCAACCCCTCTGTGGACGCCTACTCATGTGTGAATGAAGCACAGATTGCAGGACCTTCATTTGATATTGGGGCACAAGTCACAAAAAAAACGACTGCAAACATCCATTAAAAATTGGAACATGGAATGTATGAAGTATGAATCTATAAAAGTTGTTAGTCATCAAAAGGTCAGATACAATGCATTTATATGCAGGTGGTCAAAAAATGAGAATAAAGAAACAGACACAAAATTTTTATGGGAAAAAAGAAAATAAGCTGGAATTATACTTTATTTGTCTCAAGACACGTAAGCCTCAGTTTCAACAAATAACAGACTAGGCTTCTGGAATAACAACTCTTTCTCAGGCTGTCATCCTTTCAAGGAGACAAGATTTATCCAACACCTCAGTTCTAGGATGTTCCCATCCCAGAATTCTAAGTCAGTGGCAGAATTTTATCTTAGATCTTAACAAGAGTCAATCTCCAGAGTTTCAACATAATCTAAATGGTATATTCTATTTATTTTTCTTAAAGAATACACTTCCATCTCTCCCCAGAGGGTTTGCAACTAAAGAGATACTTGAGTATTGTCCTTTCCAAGAAACCTGTCTCAGCTCTAATTCTTAGCTCAGAACATAAGAGATTTCTTATATTACAGGAAAAACACAGCAAAATACCCAGTAAATTTCTGAGCTAACGGTTCTCAGTCATGGACAAATTTGTTTTACGCTATACTTGATCTAGCCTTGTTCTCAATAGATCCTATCTGCAAAAGTCAAACCCTTAAAATCTTGAAAACTTAAATTTCCTTTATGACTTTGGGAGGGAGGGATGTTCTAGAGAAGAGTTGGCTTGATTTGTGGTAGAAGATTCTGAAAAAGGTAGATATTTTTGAAATCATTTAAGTACAAAAACTGCAAATGCCTTTTTGTTTTGCTAATGAAAATCTTTGTAGGCCAATATCTTCCTTCTGGGCCTGAAATCTGAATATATTACAATATTGTTTCAAGTACACCCAGAATTTATATTACTTTATCTTTTTCTCCCCTGAGTCTGGGTTCACAGTTTGGTAAAGATCATTTAAAGAAGAGGTAGGTAATGGAGGGTGAGGAAACAATGTTTGTGTCTAGCAGCACCTGGGAAAATATGTATTGTCTGTCATTTTGATCTCAGCTAACATTTATCTTTCCGTTCTGAAAATACATAGAGGAGATGAGCAATTTCCTTTTTATTCTAAACTGCTTGGACCACTCTTCCGCTTCTATTATAGCTACCCCGGGATAATCACTATTCATAAAAATGAATAACCCTTCCAAAGATAATGCTATCCAGTAAATCTTTCAAAGTGGGGTTATTTACATTTGGAAGAGAAAGATGTGGATGAGGAACTTTTATTCATATAGTTATTAGAAGAACGGGCAAACTTCCCAGCAGTCCCAAGCACTGCCTTTCTCCCTGGACCTGATGTAGTTCAATAATTCCTCTCTATCAATCCTTTAGTTGATTCTTAGGACTGGTGATCATGACATCTTGCACATGTAGAGACAAGCCCTACATAAAAGTCTTGGTCCAGGTATGTTTTGGCCTCCTGTCTTACGATGGGCTGGTGGAATACTGCCTCATCAGATGCTTATGGCAGGGATTGCAAATTCGCTCAGGCTTGATACTTGAAGGAAGAGGCAGTTCATTTGTTGAACAGGCATTGCAGAAGATTCTTTTGCAGTTCTTGCATACATTCTACAAGGAGAAGAGAAGCCAGAGATTAGGATGTGTGAACTATACATAAAAAGGCAAACTGGTAAATGCTCAATGCCTAATCAAGTATTGACTGAATATTTCCTGTGTGCCAGACAGCATCTGACCAAATACAGACCCATGTACAAAGAAGCTTGCAGTCAAATTCTAAGATCTAAATGAAGCAGCAGTGTTAGAGGACTCCAAATAAGAGCTAATATACAAATTCTTTGCCTTATAATTCATTTAGTATTCTGTCCCCTCTGCTCACTAAATTCCCTTTCAATCTGAATTCTAAAATTGAGGGCGGTAGTGGTGAGCAGTGGCAGAATTACTGCCTTACAAGCAGAAGACATGGGTTTGACTCCTGGCAAATGCACTGCATATTTAGCCATCACCCACCTGTTAGTGGAGGTTCGTGTGTGGCTCTAATGCTAAACAGGTTTCAGCACAGTTTACACACTAAGACTAGGAAGGAAAGCCTGGTGAACTACTTCCAAAAGTCAGTGAAAATCCTGTAGATCAAAATGCTTCCATCCTGTTGTGCATGGGGCCACCATGAATGGGATCACACTCGATGGCAGCTAACAAGAACAACGCTAAAATAAGTTCATAAGTATCTATAAATATACTCGAAACAAGACAGGCGCTAATCTAGCAGTGGATGCGGTGGACAGGATTAAAACATTTGCTGAGTATAATTTCAAAATATAATTCCTGATGTGTTGAAAAGCTCTCCTGTGACGCTCTATAAACATGTCCTTTCAGATACGCTCCTTAAGTAGGAACATAGCTTCCTGTACTCTGATAATAAGGAAACTGGCCTCTAGTAAAGATTTTGAATCTTTAGTAGCTAAGAGCTGGGAGAGCATGTGGGTCACCATGGCAGTGTCAATGGCAAGACATAAGGTTACAAGGGTTCCTGAATAAAAGGCTCTGAACAGTCAGTCATCTCCCTATGAAACTGGATACCCAAGAATTCATGCTAAACAATTCCTCAGGATGCATGAAAGTAGGAGGTGTAAAGACTGGGGTAGGAGGGTGGCAGGTGAGTGGAGGGGTGGAAGTGGGGAGGGGGTCTTCCTTGGACATACTAAAATTAGTCTGCATAACTCTGAAGACAAAAATGAGAATTAGGTTGGCATATTTTAGAACATATTTCTATATTAACAGCTTTTAAAATCTGTAAAGACAGTTCATTACCTATCCTGTTAATTTAAGGCTAAGACTAGGTCATCTTATAGTTTTGTTTGCTAAAATTCAGCATTATCATCAATGGGGATTGTTGTTGTGAAGTGCCATTGAGTTGGTCCCGACCCATAGCGGCCCTGTATAGGGTTTCTAAGGAGCAGCTGGTGAGCTTGAACCATTGACCTTGCAGTCTGATAAATGGGGATACGCTATAATCCAGAATATGGGTATGCTTACTGTTCTTCTTCTAAGTACTTGTTTCTTAACACTCACTAGTCTGGTAAGCATATACTATAGACTCTTTAAAGTGAGTGTAAGGAACAAGTACTTAGAAGAAAAACAGCAAACATACTCAAACGTACCACCAAAACTTAGAAGAAAAATAGTAAACATACCTAATGGTACCACCAAGACTCACTTATATTGGGCAGCTGGTAGCGTAGTGGTTACGAATCGGGCTGGGAACCGCAAGGTCAGCAGTTCGAAACTACCAGCTGCTCCACGGGAGAAAAATGAGGCTTTCTGCTCCCGTAAAGATTTACAGCCTCGGAAACCCTGTACAGGGTCGCTATGGGTCGGAACCGACTTGACGGCACTTAACAACAAAAACAACAACAACAACAAATTAGGCAGGAGTAATCCCTAGAAAAGGACATTATGCTTGGTGGTGGTTATGTGCCATGGAGTCGGTTCTGACTCATAGCGACCCCGTACAGGGTTTCCGAGGCTATACATCTTTACAGGAGCAGAAAACTTCATCTTTCTCCCGTGGACCAGCTGGTAGTTTCGAACTGCTGACCCTGAGGTTAGTAGCCCAATTCGTAACCACTATGCCACCAGAGCTCCTTAAGGTCAGCGGAAAAAAAAGAAGACCCTCAACGAGACGGACTGACACAATGGCTGCAATAGTGAGCTCAAACGCAGCAACAATTGTGATGATGGTGTAGAACCAGCCAGTATTTTGTTCTGTTATATACGTTGTTGTTAGGTGCCACTGGGTTGGTCTGACTCTTAGTGACCCTATACACCAACAGAAAGAAACACTGCCTGGTTCTGTGCCATCTTCACAGTTGTTTGAGCCCATTGTGGGTGTCCCGTGTCAATCCATCTCATTGGGAGTCATCATCTTTTCTGCTAACCCTTCACTTTACCAATTACGATGTCCTTCAGGACTCTGTTGTATATAGGGTCACTATCAGTTGGAACTGACGACAGCACCTAACAATGCAAAGGGATTTCAAAAGTTTGTGGAAAATTTCATTATCTTTTCATTCCATTCGTCCATGAATTTTTTGAAGCCCCTTGTATACTTGGTACCATATTAGATTATGGGGGAGATTCCTATGAGCAAGACACAGATCTGCCTATAAAAGCAACTCATTCTTCCTAAATGCTTCCTTCCTCTTCTGCTTACTTCAGGACAACAGATCAGGAAGGTTTGTGGGAAAACAAGTGGGGAGAGTTAATTTCCCTTTCAGAGGCAATTTCCCCAAATAATTAAAAGAACCTCTTTTGTCAATCCTACCTCCCTCTTCTGTTGTAACAAGGATGGAATAACTGCAAGGACCACAGACTTTGGAGCCCAAGTCAGGCTGGACTCCGGGCTTTACCATTAACTGTAGAACTAACTTTGGGGGATGTATTTAACTTCTCTGAGCCACATAATGATGACACAAAGGTCATAAACTTCATAAGAATAGGACTTGGTCTATTTTGTTCATTATTCTTTCTACAGTACATGGGATAGCATATGCCACATTAGGCTCTCAATGTATATTTTCTACTTAATGCATATATTTATGTTTGCTTATTTGTTTCAAATCATTTATTCTTAGTGGGGATTTTCTGGCATGACTTACTACGACTGAAAAAGCACAGCTAATCAACCACTGCTCCCTTTGCTTTTCTACCAACTCTGCACTCTGATGAGTCACGGGGTACACGAGAGAAGTCTGTTATTCCTGAAAAGGGGCTGGAGCAATAGTGGGCATCTCCAGGAAGAATCTGCCCACTTCTCACCCCACTTACCTTTTTTGTGCTGCCACCATCTTCCTGGCATAGCTCACACACCTGTGGCTTTTCAGAGAGCAGATGCTGATCCTAAACCATACAGGCAGCCAGTTTAGTTACCCTGAGTCCCAGAAACATTAATACTTTCAGAAAATGCATGTACATTACAAAAAATGCATATAAGCATATTGGAAAAAAATCTGGAAACAATTACATATAGTCCCAACACCTTAGTACAACTCATAATTCTATCATTATTGTTGTAGTTCTATTAATTTTTAAAATAAAAGTAAAAATGTGATGTTACTTATAAAAACAAAATTAAAGCATATGGAAGTAGAAAACATTTAAAAAATAATAAAAGGTAAAATTGCCCCGTCCCTCTTGTTTTACTCTTGCACTGAGAATGGACAGTCTAGGCTTCACTTCACATCCTAGGAACTGAATTACAGGGGCCGCAGACATAGTAACCCTGACCATCTCTCTCATGGGGTGGTTAAATGCCGTGCTATATGCAAAGTGTTTTACTACCATTTAATCTGACTTATTTCTAAGTAATCAAGAAGTTCATTTTCTCTCCCTACCCCCACCCCCATTTTATGTCTGGGGAAACTGAGGCAAAGGGAGTCCTGCCAGGCTCCAGAGTATATCAGAGACACTGTACAGTGAGAAGTGAGGATGGCTATTTCCTTAGTAAAATGTTCAAAGCTGTGCTACTGCCTGTGCAAGCTCTTTCAGACACTGTGAAAAGGAGCATCAGCAAAGGCTTGGAATCATTCGTTCGCCTCCTAAGCTACCTTGTTTATGGTGAGGCATGCTCCAACCAACTTCATCTCTTATACAAGACATTTCAGAACAGTAGGCTCAATTACCTGTTGATCCAGGGAGTGAGACTGCAGCCTGAAATGGAGAATAAAGGACAAAAATAAAGAGTAAGCTACTGCATTTCCACTGACACCATCTCAATTAAAAGTTGCTCAGAAAACACAAATTTTGCTAAAAAAGCACTACTATGTCCTTTTAATGCTGCTGGGAGCAACATGATTATTGTGACTCAACAGAAAAAAATTTTTTGTTGTTGTTAAATCTGTTACTAGAATCTGACCCTTGGCTTACATTATTATAGTTCCTGCTTAAAAACAGATTAGGAACTTATTTTATTTTTGTTTCTACTACCAAGACGTATTGCATTAGGCAGATGTACTGTACAGGAACTTTTTAAAGTGTTGAAGTGCAGAGATGTCAGCTTGAGGACTAAGGTGCGCCTGACCCAAGCCATGGTATTTTCAATAACCTCATATGCATGCGAAAGTTGGACAGTGAATAAGGAAGACTGTATAAGAATTGATGCATTTGAGTTATGGTGTTGGAGGAGAATAATAAAAGTGCTATGGACTGCCAAAAGAACCAACAGATCTGTTTTGGAAGAAGTGCAGCCAGAGTGCTCCTTGGAGGCCAAGATGGCCAAACTTCGTCTCTCATACTTTGGACATATTGTCAGGAGGGAACAGTCACTGGAGAATGATGTCATGCTTGGTAAGATGGAGGGTTGGAAAAAAAGAGGAAGACCCCCAACGAGATGGATTGGCCAGGTGGCATCATTGATGGACTCAAGTGTGGTTGGCCCAGGATTGGACATTGTCTCGTTCTGCTTTGCATGGGTTCACTATGAGTCGGTTCCGACTCGATGGCACCTGACAACAGCAACCAAGAAAAAGGGAGTCCTCGTGTGGCACTGTGGGATATGCACTGGACTGCTAATCCACAAAGTCGGCAGTTCAAACCCACCAGTCACTCCTTGGAAACTTTATATGGGGTCGCTCTGAGTCAGAATGGACTCAACAGCACACAACACCACCACTACCAAAAAATAGTTAACGTTCATGTTTTCCAACATGTAAATTCCAATGGCCAATGCCATACTTTTTAATAGCGTTTTTTTTTTTTTTTTCTGATACGGAAACTTATTCTTGATAATGTCATGTATTTTTCCCCCTCTACAAATATTATTAAAATGTGAACTTGAGCAAATTAATTAGGAAAAGGACCTAAATGAAAAAAACTGAGCCCACTCCAGTTCTAGGAAAAATCCCCCACAGATAATATTTTCTTATATTCCTAGGATCTAAATTGGGACCTAGCATTTAATAGACACTCCTGATTGTAAATGACTTGATTTTGTTCTGGAAAGTACTTGGAAGCTCAGGGTAACGTGAAGACCTTTCTTGTTCCCTTCCATGTGCCCATGCAAATCTGTAAAGTTACGTAGACACTTTCATGACCCAATTTTCTACTTTGAAAAAATTTTTGATACTATGTTTTCAATCAAGTGGAAGACATGCTGAATCAAGGTACATTTCTGAAATTTTGTTATGACGTGGATTTTTATACATATGATTGGGACATATGTTCCTCTCAACTCTAGGGTATGATTACAGGGCATGCTTATTACTCTGGATTCAGAGGAGGATGGTAAGATTAATTCAACATATACATCTCTCTGGACTGTGCACAACTTTTTAAATCCTTTGATGGGTAAACATGGAATAATCGCGAGAAGGGCAACTTCTAAACAATGTATTCCACCCCACTGCCATCCAGTTGATTCCAACTCACAGTAACCCTGGATAGGGTTTCTCGGGCTGTAAATCTTTGTGGGAGCAGAAAGCCTCCTCTTTCTCCTGTGGAGTGGCTGTGAACTGCCAGCCTTATCCTACAGCACCATCACGGCTCCAAAGCAACATACAGCAATCTGGAAATTTCCTTACTAGGCTGATCTCCCAGTGAAAAATGTAAAAACAGACCAAAAATGTCAAAATCACACCTACGGGCTGCATTACCTTATACAATAACCTGTAAAAACAGTAATTTGAGGCACTCACCCATTTCTTTCATTTCTAACAGTCTTATAAAGCTCCCCTCCTGCCAGCTGCAAGCACTGTCAGTGGGAAAACAGCTGCCCAAATTACCCCAGAAGAGGGCGATATATGTGGGTGCTATATGTCCCATGGGTGGTGAAAGAGTTAAAGTTAGCTGTAGATCATACTACCTTCTGTGAGAACAAAATAAAAGGCTTTGGAAACATTACCTTAGAGGTGAGGAAGGGTGTTCAAGTTAAGTACAGTCTCCTCCACTTTTCAAAAGTTCATTTACACCCCCCCTCCCTTTTGTTCCAGTTGACACAGAGCTTCATTCTGAAGGCAACAAAGCCTGGGCAGACGCAAGTGCCAATAAACTATACTGTTTACTTTTCTCTAAATTTATCCAGAGCATTTTTCCTCATTATTAATCTCCTTTATTTTTTGATACAGCAGCACTATGCAATATTTTGAAATATTTCTACCATCTAAAATAACTGCCCAAGGTGAACTTCCTCAAAACAGATGCTATGCTTCACATACTGTGTACAATAAGAGCTAAGAAAACGGAATCAAGTGAAGCTGTGTGACTCTAAGAGAAATGAGATATGGGGAATGAGAGGATTGATTTGAAACACAGCTACTTTTCACTTAGCACAAAAGTGGAAACGAATGAACTCAAGTACATTTAAGAGCCTAAGAAATGCTATGACTTAATTCTTTTGGGACACCTATTAATAATTTTTAAAGTGTTAATTTGAGTTTGTGAATTAATTAGGGAAGAATCAGGACAGACTGATTACTCTTTTTATAAAATGGACCAATGAGTTTGGTTTAATATGTTTTACCTGCTTTGTTATTTATTCACTTCCCCTTCAAAATATCTTTCTGGCATGTTAAATATTTCTGAAGTCAGTACCTAGTCTGTGACAAGGCCAACCAGTATCAAAAGCTCCCTCTTTCCCAACACCCCCAAATAACGTTATATCTTAATAAATATTTGATTAGTAAAGACCTGTGGCATTCTTCTGAGGCTTTTTTTAGGTCAACATTTTCATCTTGAATTCTGTGCTTCCCATCCTGCCAAAAGAAAAGAGTTGAATTGATTCATTATTCAGAATGCTAACCCATGATGATGTTGCTGATATTTTATTCTGTGTGGTATTAGCTTGGGTATGCAAAACTAATAAGTAGGTTTTGTTTTTTAATAAGAGAAGAGATCTAACCTTCAAGGATGTTTTCTCATTCTCTGCGCCAAGTGGTTTTTTAAAAAAACGACTAACATAGATTGAAACAAGTTATTTTCATAGTGGTGGTGGTAGGGGTTCGTGTACCATGGAGTTGGTTCTGACTCATAGTGACCCTGTATATGGTTTCCTAGGCTGTAAATCTTTATGGGAGCAGAAAGCCTCATCTTTCTCCTATGAAACATCTAAACTGCTGACCTTGAGGTTAGCAGCCTGACTCATAACGACTATGCTACCTGAGCTCCTGAATTTTTTTTTTCTTTAATTCCTGAGATGAAATGACATTTAGAACGTATCTCACTTACTTGTTGTTGTTAAGTGCTGTCGAGTCAGTTCCGACCCATAGCGACCCTGTAACAGGGTTTCCGAGGGTGTAAATCTTTACGGGAGTAGAAAGCCTCATCTTTCTCCCGCGGAGCAGCTGGTAGTTTCGAACCGCTGACCTTAAGGTTTGCAGCCCAATTCGTAACCACTACGCTACCAGAGCTCCTTACTTACTTGTAGAGCAGGCTTAAAATATCAGTTACTTCGTAGGAGAAAATACATTATGAAAAACTGGTCCAAGTGAGCGTGGCCAAGATGCATCCAGCAGACAGTATAATCCTAGTAGGTACCCTAATGTCATCACAACTTCTACAACCTATACAACTCAAGAATTTTCCTACTCTGAAGGACCATTGTAAAGTTCCCAAATGCATTTTTCCCAGTGCTCTATGCTGCCCTGCTGCCTCCAAGAGTGGAATGTGTGTTCTCAGACCACTCAAGGGTCAAGGAAAGGAGGTCAATACAATACAAGGGGGCTTCAAAAAGCTCTTGGGAAAATGGAATGAAAAGATAATGGCATTTTCCCAGGAATTTTTTGAAGTCTCTTCTTATTATCCCAATGTTAAGGATATTATCTTCTTGGAAACCGCTACTGCAGGGCAATTTAAGATTGAGAAACTTTAAGGCCTCCTTAGAAAGCTGGGATAAGATAGGCCAAGATTTTAAACAAACCTCTGGAAGCCCTTATGAGCACATTTACTATTCACAAAATGAAAACAATAAAGACAGTATGCTACATAGAGAGTGGTACTTAGTTGTTAAGTGCCGTTGAGTTGGTTCTGACTCATAATGACCCTGTATAGGGTTTCCAAAGAGCAGTTGGTGGGTTTGAACTGCCGAAGCACTGACCTTTTTGGTTCAGTGTTTATCCTGCAGCAACACACCATTAAATTATTAGTTGTTATTGATTTTGTGTGCCAGCAAGTTGATTCTGACTCATTGTGACTGTTGGACAGAGCAGAACTGCCCCATAACGTCATCTAGGCTGTAATCTTTATGGGAGAAGATTTTATGTCATTTTCTTCTGCAAAGTTGTGGTAAGGATTTGAACCACTGACCTTTTGTTAACAGCCAAGTACTTAACTGTTGTGCCAATACTATTAGTTACAGACATTATATGATAAAATTCCATTTTTTATTCTTTTCTGCTCTCCTGTAGCTCACTCTACAGGAATTTTAATGAGCTGATTAATTTGTTCTTTCTTATATATGTTTATGAAGGAGGCAGTTCTCTCCCCATGTTTGGTCTCTGGCGGAAAAAGAATTCCAGGCTTTTCTGATTTTATTACTTGAAGAAGCTGACACTGTTTCTTAAATGCCAGAGACAATTTTAGCTCCCTAATCTTTATAGTTACTAGAGGTTTCTTTCCTAAGATCGTTTTGCAGAAACCTCTATTCCGTACTTTCTCTATTACTTGTGTATCCAGCCTAGTTCCTTCTTTTTCTAGTTATTGTTATACCTGAGTATATTCAAACTAGGATCTTTATGATTTTGAAAAATGTGTGTATAGAAGCAAATACATATTTAAGAAAATTCTGTTAAGAAACTGAGGGTTAGAAGTGTTTACTATATCATTATTAGAGTATTTTTAGTTAGCAGATGTCTGAAAAATACTTATTTTTGCTAAGATACCAAAATTATCTTAACAAATCGAAGAAGATACAAGAGCCATGAAAATCACAGTTACCAAACTCCTGTTACCAAGTAGAAGCAAGTTAGAGAGATTCCTAGAAGTAGACTTAGAATCAAGCTTGCCTGTACTCTCTCCATCTCTTGCCTGCAATCTACACACTCAAGGCAAAAGCAATCAAGTATATGAGCCCTGAAAGCAAACGGTGGGGCCTATCAATGCAGCTTCTAAAAATCCAATTTAAATTAAAGTGAATGAACAGGGGAATAAACAAGTATTACCGTTTTAGGCTCTGTCTTCTGTGAACCCTTTCCTGGGATGCTCCTGTTGTTACATAATCTTCTTTCTCGTTCCTGTTTTAGTTCTAACTCAAGCTGAGTTCTGGGGTAGGTGGAAGAGGAAAAGGATGAAAATTTAGATTTCTATTCTCTAAAGAATGTCAGTCCCTTTCCTTAAAGTTTAACAAGTAAAATTGAATACTTGATAAAAAGTTACCAGATACACAGAAAACCGAAATTTAAAGTATTAAACTATAATACAATAAATCCAACAGCTTAACACTAAAAGACATACAACACACTTGAATTTTCTTGGATGATTAAGAATGCCTTTTAGGATTTTACAGTGCATGAAAATCACTACTTGAAATATTAACATTTTATATTAACTCCTAATAAAGAGTTATGACTCAACAAAATAAAAAATGATCGGATTTACTGTACTTAAAAGACATGTTTACTAATTTTCAGCAAGATATATATCAAAGTACTGATATTCTAGCCCTATTTCATATTTATTAGCTGATCTCTCTACAGTTATGTATTTAATTCCAGTTAAAACCTCAACCACTAGTGTCCTTAGTAGCTACTCATATGTGCTTTGTATTCAACACAAAGTTGTATTTATATTAAGTCAGCAGTTTCAGCATGGAAGTGAGTCTTATTTGAGAGATAATACAGAAAAGTGGTTAAGGGCTTCGAGTCAGAAAGGCAGGCTTTGAAATAACAGTGTTCCCATTTATTAGCCTGTTGCTGTTAATGCCTTTGAGTTGGTTCTGTCTCATAATGACTCTGTACAGGGCTTCCAAGGAGCAGCTGGTGATATAGAACTTCGGACCTTGCAGTTAGCAGTCCAGTGCTTATCCTACAGCACCACACTTAACAGTGTGAATATGGAGAAATTTAACTGTTCTAAACCTTGTTTCAATCTACAGTGAGGGAAATAATACATACCACCTACTAACTGAGTTGATGTGAGTTTGTTAGGAGAGAATGTATGTGAAGTGCCTAGTAAAAGTATCTGGCACACAGTAGAAAGAAGTTTAAAATAATCCAAACAGAATGGATTTTGGGAATGTTTGTATATGTGAAGCTTTCTGAATTCTAATTACAGAAAAAGATCACTACAAAGTGCAGAGATGGCTGGAAGTCATGAGATCCCCTTTTCTTGGTTTGTCTTTAGCATTACCCATGATTACCACCCTGTCAGCTCAAGATGCCCTCTCTTCACCGCTGCCTGGTGAGCTCCTCCACTTCCAGCTGCAGACTGTTGATCTTGTCTCCAAAATCCTGCTTGAAGAGCCGGTTATCCAATTCGGCCGATTGGCGGCCTCGCTCAGCTTGGCGCAATCTGGATGTGAGCCACATGAACTTGTGATAAAAAACAAAAGCCATGGTGGGGAGGAAGACCGAGTTCATAACATAAAATAAAACAACCCAAGGAGGAAGGCTGGGAGAGACAGACAAAAATTTTGTAAAACAAAGGAGAAGAAATTATGGGGGCAAAAAAAAATGCTGAGGAAACAAATTTTAAAGAAAAGCAAGATGAAGGTGAACCAGGCAGAAGAAAAGCTGATTTTTCAATTTTTTTATTATTATTATTACTATTCTATTACTACAGTTTACAGCCATTAGATGATAAACAATAAGACATCACGTTTTTAAAAACCCATATCCAAATCCAACCTCAAGTAAACAGTAATTTAAGTTAAACCCACTGTCTTGCTTGTTTTTATTTACTAGCAGGTTTGGTACTTTCCATTTCTGTCTTATGCACATTACTGGAACTTGTAAATGGGCAATTTCTTATATGTGGAATTAGAACATTTCTCTGGTCCTTTCTTCAAACCACATAATGTATCAAATCTTAGAATGTTATTCATTAACCCTCACGCAGCTTCTGGGTTATTCGGTAAGGAAAAGCCTTTGTCAGAGTTTGGCCATGTGCTGTGTGACCACGTGGACAAACAACTAAGAGGTACTAGGCCTGCATAAGATTCCTGACCTTATTATCTGGAAGATTCTGATGAATGTTGTCTTCTGCCTACAACTTTGCTCCTATAAAGAAGCATGTTCTAGAAGGTGAAACATTGGAGGTTCTCTTTAATATAAATTGGAAGCATGCTTTTTTTGCTTTTTTTTTTTTTTTAATTTTCAAAGCCTTATTTTGGTGTTTGAGCACTATTTCCAAATGTTCATAGTAAGATAACTCATTACCATAAGTGGTGGATAAAGGCAGAAATACAGTAAGAACTATATTGTATAGGTGCAAAATTATAAAAACTAAAACTTAAGAGCACAAGATCTTCCATTAAGTTGTTCTAAACATGTTTTTTTTTTTTTAACTTGACTTCGGTTCAAGTCTCTGCAAGGACCTGTCTTATTCTTGTACTCTGGTTTTGTCAAGAAGGTGACAAGAGACTTCAATAGCTGAAAGCAAAGGGGTTATCTTTGTCCTCACCTAAGCAGCTGAAATGCTGCAAATCATACCAGAATGAGAGAAAAAGCAAATATTTTGCTGATATTTTTTGAAGGAATGAAGGCTTATGGAAAGCCTGTCCCCCAGAATCAAATCATTAAAAATAATCCAAGTATTTATAGGATTATTTACACTCTAAAGCCTAGAAAGGGTTAGATTGGTGGTCACTTAGAAAAAGAAACCCTGCTAATATTGTTTTTGGATATCTACTGGGACTTGTTCATTTTTAGACTAAACGACAATAAAGGATAACTACTTCCTACTTTGAAATGCTTTTCTAGTAACGTATTATTAGTTTCCTAGGAACTTTAAGAAAAAGTAACAGAAGCTCTGAATTAATTAAGAGTTTTCCAGGTAAAGGACAGGCAGGAAACCATCACTCATGTCTACACCCTGCCCTCTTTAATTCAACAGGAAAAGGAGAATAGATTTGAAAAATGGTTAGCCTATTGTTTCTTTATTTATCTTTTAAGGAGAAGAGTGCTTTTATTATTAGTTGTTGTTTTGTTTTTTTTTCCCCTCTGAGAAATCTAAATAGAAAGTGGAATTATAGGAAAAAATTGCAGAGGTAGAAGATGAAAAATAGTAAGATTTACCCAAGCATCTACATTGCTATGTTACCATGAATAACCAACTTACTAACTTTATCTCTATGTACTTAAAATAAATGTAAAGATGCTATTTTGTTTTTGTTTTTTCCCCTCAAGTCACTAAGGCTAAAAAAGTTGCACGCAATCTTGATTACTAAAACTGTAGTGATATGAAATGCTAAATTCTTATCCTTGGCATGGGACTAAACCTACGTAACAGAAATTAAAAGAAGTCATGGCCTAAGACACACAGTCCAAGCTCACATGGTATTCACCTCTAGTTCATTATATTTCAGTGGCTAAACAGGTTCACTGAGCTGATACAGACAAAAACAATGTACCTAGAATCTGATATTGTCAAGGACTGGGTTATAAAGTAATTGATAAATACATTTAGGGCTTCAACTCCCTAGACTTTTTCTTTTCTTTTTTTTCCAATAATTTGTTTACTGGTCAAATAAGAAATAATTTTACAAAGTTTATTTGGCATTTAGTCAGGAAACTTATACCAAATTTTTAATTCTGGGGGAGAAATTAAAAAAGAAGCAAGCAAATAAAACCCAACTTATACATCCAACTGATTTTTTCAAGTCCAGCAAATTCCAAGTCAACTTTTGGTGACATTTTATAGAACCGGAGCTTAAACATAGTAACTTTCAGATTTCTTCCTTTTACAATTTTGTTGTGATAACAGACTTGTGAGGTGATCAACTGTGAAATGCCTAATGATGTTTTGGGATCAGTTTATTTGCTGCACTATTTAAGGTTTTTGCCTGTTTCACCAAATCCTTTTCACTAAATTAATAAAATAAAAATGAAAATGGAGTGAAAGAAGGGTGAGAAAATGCACAAAAAAGAAAGACAAAATAGCAAGAGACCAAGTCAGCTATATCATACTTAAAGAAGTAAGTAATTACTTTAGCTCTGTCTGCTTTAAATACCAAGTAAAAAAAATCACTGAACGATAATTTGATATAACATATCAAAAGCATAACTTATGAACACTAAGAATGATTTGTTAAATCATAAACATAACTTCTACAAGCAAGTACATATTTTCTTAGATAACTAGGCAAAGTGATAGCTTTTTACTCATCAGTCAAAACAGAGGTTTTACACTTCATTATTAATTTGTAATTAACATACAGTGTGGTGTTAAGAATCCCCTGAATAAAATAAGTCACTCATTAACTGGAGTATCCCCTAAATACCTTTTGTATGCTCATGGCACTGTGACAGATCCAATGAGGGACTTAAAGATTAGTTAACTAACTTCAAGGAGCCTATATTCTCATCAAAAGATAAGATGGTGGATTTCAACTGCTGAATTTGTGGCAGGCAGTCTGACAATAGAACCACTATGCCACCAGGGCTCCTTAACTGGGTGATTTAGTGGGTGTTAATGTTTGCAACAAGGAGCTCTGGTAGCGTAGTGTTTACAAATCGGGCTGCGAACCTTAAGGTCAGTGGTTCGAAACTACCAGCTGCTCCGCGGGAGAAAGATGAGGCTTTCTACTCCCGTAAAGATTTACACCCTCGGAAACCCTGTACAGGGTCGCTATGGGTCGGAACTGACTCGACGGCACTTAACAACAACAACAACAATGTTTGCAACAATGGGCTAATGTGCTGACTAGTAAAGTCATTTGAACCACAAGGTCGGTGGTTCAAGGTCACCAGCGTTGGAACCGACTCAACGGCACTTAACAACAACAACGTTGGGAGCATAGATTTGCAACACTGAACAACTTTGGATGTCATGTTTCATTCAATCTGGACATCTCAGCCATATCTCTAGGCAGCTGAGTCATCAGGAAGAAAATGGTGATTTTAGAAAATCAGAGAAACAAGAAAAACAACAGAGTGGCATGGGGAGAAGGTTAGCTTTGGGCACAGGGAACGATAAACTGGTCCCTAGATGGAGGTCAGAGCAGCAGAAACACAGATCTGAGTTGTGGGTGGGAGGTGACAGTGCAAGCTTCACAGAAATGTCCAGGGGCAAGAAAGAAAAAAGGGAGATTGGAGAGAGGAAAGAAAAGTTAAAGAAAAGAGAAAAAGATTCAGACTAGATCCTCAGAGGTCACCTGTATCTCAGTACCACTAATCATCTAGTAACAAAGCATTCAAACACTGTAAGTGATGGACAATGAAATTCCAGAGTTACAAACATATATTTAAAGGTTCTTTCCAAATTAGTTCTTATTGTAAGTATTCTTCCTTGAGCACAAGATACAGAAAAAGAGTTCAGTAAAAGGGTAAAAGTCCTGCTATCCAAAATATTCATGAAAAATTGACATTTAAAAAAAATGTTTTTAGTGACATCTTAGAAAATACAAACAAAACATATCTGCATTTCTATCTAGCAGCATGTCTGAAAGCGAAAAATAATTTTATGTATTTGGCAAATTTTCTATTTACCAAATACATATCATATTCCCTCAAAGACCAGACCAAAGGATTTCATTCAAGAAACTGCACTTTTACCTTTGTTCCAGTTGTTTGATGGTAGCAGCCATCTGATTGGTCTTCTCTTCCAAGCGACTGTTCAGTTCACTTTTCTGCTTTACTCCTAAGTCTGAACTCTGTCACAGAAAAGAATACAGTGATTTATATAAAATTCTAAATTATATCAAGCATGTCTTTTGAACTTAGCTTTAAATGGGAAATAGAAATGTTCATATATTTGTATGTTAACTCCCAAATGGAGAAAAAAAACAAAATATAAAGTTGCTCTTGTTATTAAGTGCCGCCAAGTCGGTTCTGACTCATACATAGTGACCCTGCATAAGATTTCCAAGGAGCGGCTGGTGGGTTTGAACTGCCAACGTTGAGGTTAGCTTATGGTTAGCAATCCAGTGCTTATCGGCACCAGGTCTCCATTATTTGTATGAAGCCGTATTATAAAAATCAACATCACAAGACTCATCAATTTATCGTATTCCAATATAAAAGTTCATTGGATATATAAGGGGGCTTCAAAAAGTTCATGAGAAAATGAAAAGATAATGAAATTTTTTCATGAATTTTTAAGTTCTCTTGTATGACTCTGCTTGTAAGTTAGACAGGAAAGTAGAAATTCTCTAAGATAAAATAGACCTTCCCCATTAAAACTTGAAAAGTAGCTATCTAGATCAGTAATACGATAGTCTGATTTATAAAGTGGTTTATCAGCAGCTAACCACAAAGTGAGATGTAACTCAGTCCTCTGGCATTTAAAGTGTGATTTTTTTAGGGAGCCCTCCCCACTCTGAGATTTTAGAGTCAGTGAGTCTGTCCCTCACATTGCCCCTACCTGCAGTTTAAAGGCAAGTTCGTGCTTGAGAGCCCTGAGATCATCCAGCTGCTGCCGGAGAGACACCAGGGCGTCTTGCTTCTCACAGACATCCTTCTCCAGCATCTTCATGGCCAGTTCCATCTCCTGTCTCATGCCAATCTGTATCTCCAGTTCTTTTTCAACATCCTGACCCCAAAGACAAATAGATTGCTTACCCTCTTTCCTCAACTAAGTGTCAAGCATAGCATTTCATAGGAATTGAATATTCTGAAAAAATGACTGCAGGCTAGCATTAGTTTTCAGAGACATTAACAGCAAGCATAATAAGATAATTACAACATACACACATCTGAAAAACAAATCTGATAAATGTGCTAGACCAAAGACAGTGCTATTTAATATGTCTAAAATACACACTTGAGGGAACTCATTTGTTCTCATTAACATAACTGATGTCATGTTCTTTTATAGCATTATCTATAAAGTGTTACAGTTGCCAACCCAAAGTAAAGTAGTCACTGTTTTCTTAAATTTGGATGTGGTTAATATATTCAAGAGCCCAAGGAACACTGGAGATAGTTGGCTAACCTCTTAATAACGGGGAATGGTCAACATGGGTAAATTAATTTTCCGATTTACTTAATGTGAAATCTCTTAGTTTCAGCCATTAATACTGGAAATGTTTCTGAATAAAGTTGCAGTCTCTTTGTTCTTTGTTGATAAGGATCTGCTGTGCCCAGCACCATTATTTGAATGACCGAGTATGACTGGACAAAGGTACAAAGAACTGAGGTTCTTCTGCACCAGGGCACGCCTAGACCTTGCCAGCTTGCTTGGTCACTTCCCTTCTTAATGAGCATTTAACTCATTCTGATAAAGCGATGTGGAAATTTTTATTTAGGATTTTTATTATGTTGTGCTTAATGGAGACTCTCCTCTGTATATGGTTAGCATGACAGAAAATGAAATCATACTGCTTTAAAAAATGTTGGTCTATATTATTTCTAGGACTCACCTAATGGATAGTATCTGAGAGCTAATTCACAAATATATACAAGACAATTTTTCAGGGATGTTAAAATAAATTGTTTATTTTCAAAATCCCAAGATTCTGTTTCATACACTGTTAATTTTTAGTACAATTAAATCACCCCTTATTTTCAGGCTTCGCCATGTTCTTACATATTGTTCTTGCATATTATTTTGTTTGTCATTCTACCTGAACTGCAGGACAAAGTAATATATTAATACTGTGTTCCATTGGCGGTGACCTTTTGGAAGTAGATCACCTTTCTACTGAGGTGCTTTGGGTGGATATAAATTGCCTACTTTAAGTTGTTATTGTTGTTAAGTGCCATCAAGTCAGTTCCAACTCACAGCGCACTGTATAGGGTTTCTAAGGAGCATCTGGTGAGCTTGTACTGCTGACCTTGAGGTTCAAATTGACATTGCAGTCCAGTGTACTAACCCACAGAGCCACACCAGGACTCCACTTTTAAGTTGGTAGCCAATTATTGAACTGTTTGCATCACCCAAGGACTCCATTACTATGGAATATTAAAATATATTAATATGTGGATAAAATCTATTATAGGAGTACTATTCCTCAGTATAAATTTACACATCATTTAAAAAAATACCTTAAAACCCACACTGGATGATGCATTTTTCTATTTATGTACAAGAATAAATTCAGAATAAACAGCTAAAAACAGGTGTACACCATTCCACATCAGTGACTCTTAGTAAAAGGAAGAGGAGCTCCTCCCTCCAACAAAACATTAAAATCTGTGCAGTGGAGAGGACTGAGGGAGGAGTAGGGATTGCATCGTTTTAAAAAGTAAGTTCTAGAAATTTAATGTTGTCATGCAAACTATACAAACAAAACAATAAACAGATTGGCAAAATTGTACTGGTTGATACTGAGAAAACAGATACAGAAAGGCAATATGGGGAATATGGGTGAAAAGAATGAGAAACAGTTCTATAGGGGCCATAAAACATTTGGGGAAGGGAAGGAAGGGGTAAATCACTAACTAGAGGATGTTGCTGTTGTTAAGTGCTGTTGAGTCGGTTCAACTGATAGTGAACCTGGTATAGGGTTTCCGAGGAGCGGCTGGTGAGCTTGAACCACTGACGTTGCGGTTCAACCGACCTTTCAGTCCAGTGCATTAACCCACAGCGCTAATTTGGGTGAAGGGGAGGGCAAAAACTGTTAACAAAAATTTTTTTAAAGTGGGAAAGAAAGAAAACCAACAACCACCAAGTTCCTCAAAATCTACCCAAAGAAAAAATTTAAGAGCAGTACTGATATTTTTGGAGTCATGGTGTGGTGCTGCAGCAAACAAATGGACTGCTAACCACGAGGTCAGCGGTTCAAACCCACCACTCCCTCCTTGGAAACACTATATAGGTTCTCTATAAGTTGGAATCAATTCAACAGCACCTAACAACAATTGTTTTTTCTGATTATGGTCTGTAAGACAAAAATCTCTAAGTAGGCTATTCTCTTTTAATGTATTCCTAAACTATTAGAACTTGAGCAGAGAAAACTATTAGAACTTGAACAAAGATTACCAGTCGTAATTGTGTCTCCTCCTTTAAATACTTTCTTGCTTCACTCAGTGCTTGTCCTTCTGAAGTTTTATCTTGCTTAGTAGGACCCTTGAAAAGATAAAAAAATTAAGGATTTAAAAAAAGCATACAGAGTTAACTGACACTAAGACTGCTATTTAGTAAGGAAATATGATCATACCTAAGCAGAGCGTAATAAACATGACTAATAATACCTAATCAGATTTAATAATAAAAAACAAACTAAAGAAGCTTAATAAATTCAAATAAATTCTTAGCTAAACTATTTCTAGCCATTTTATTTAAAATCCTAAGAGAAGTTACCTAACCAGGAGGCAGAAGTTTTAAAAATCAGTCTCTAAAAATAAACTATAAAATATGAGTGAGGCCACAGGTTCAGGTAGTACTACATTCTTTCTCCAGAGATAGAACTAAAAATAAACTATAAAATATGAGTGAGGCCACAAGTTCAGGTAGTACTACATTCTTTCTCCAGAGATAGAAGGTAAGTAGAAAATTCTTCTATGCATTAAAATCAAATATATTATTCACAGAAAATAGCATTAGTTCCTACTCAGATATAGTCCCTATTACTTTAGGAACCATTTCTGTGGATATTTGGATTGCTAGGGAATACATTAGAAGTATGAAGATAAAACGGAGTGAGGCTATCTCCCTAGATACAGCAACACTAGGATTAGCAAGAAGTAAGGCATGTCAAAGAAATCATACACGGCAGAAAAATAAATATAAAAACATAGCAATCTGGGAATATCTAAACATAGATGCTAGAAGCTGTATTAATTTCAAAAGTAGAACCACTGCTATTTAGCACAGGATTGTTATTGTTGATAATTATGATCTCTAGTCATCATAGAGGACAAAATGTGTTAAATTATGCATTTCTAATTAGTAAGATTTGGAAGTCTTACATAGAAACAAGAAATCGATTAGATTGTTTCTTGACGTTTCTATATATATATAGAGAGAGCAAGTGAAGACAAGAAGCATGTTGGAGAGGGGTACCACCCTCCTCAAACCTTCACTCTTTACTCAAGTACACTTGGGTTTAAGTAAAAATACTATGATTAAAATGATCAAATGTTTGCTGCTTCAAAACAGTCTTCTAGGCATGTCCTTTACCACTAACACACTGATATAAATATTTTCTACAATTCTCTATAAACATTTCATAAGTACAATAATATTAACCTTCCGATTGGATTCCAGTATGTATGAGCTTTCCTCTTTAACTCGTTCCATTTCTTCTTGCAAGGTAATAATCCTATTGTTTGCAACTGCAAGCTGTTAATTAAAAAAAACAAAAAAACTTTTAGCCTTTCTTTTGTTAATTATACAAAAGAATTTCCTTTTAGGATATTCTAAAAGGAAAAAAAGGTACTGATAATTCCATGAAAATATTCTTATAAAGAATTTAGGGGAAATATTTTAAAAGTAGGTTAGATTAAGAGGTCTAAAATCCTGGTCTAATGCTGTAGGATCAGCACTGGACTGTGAACCACATGGTTGGCAGTTCAAACCCACCAGCTGCTCCTAGGAAACCTTATATAGGGTTACTATGAGTTCAGAAGACTTCTGGGTAAATGGGTCTGCTCTCTATATAGATAGACTCAAGTACTCTCTTGTGATTATGGCCAAGTGAGCTTT
Source organism: Chrysochloris asiatica (assembly GCF_000296735.1). Lineage (NCBI taxonomy): Eukaryota > Metazoa > Chordata > Mammalia > Afrosoricida > Chrysochloridae > Chrysochloris > Chrysochloris asiatica. The sequence continues at coordinate 3,012,666 of NW_006408772.1, read as the reverse complement.
CTCTATTCCAACTTTACCAATAATAAAGTAGGTAGTCATATCTTCATTGGTTAATTCTTCTCATTCTGTCATACTGGTTTAGAACCCAGAAGAGGAAAAATGGTATTTTCTTTTTTAACTGACACTCTAAAATCCAACATACATGGAAAAGGCCAAACTGACTAAACTTACCTTTCTTTGTATAAAGTCTACACAAAGTGCTTGTTGTTGTTAAGTGCTGTCAAGTTGGTTCTGACCCATAGTGGCCCTGTATAGGGTTTCTGAGAGTGGCTTGTGGGTTTGAACTGCTGACTTGGAAGTTCAAACTGACCTTGCAGTTCCAGCACATTACCCTGCAGTGCCATGCAAAGTGCTTACCTAGCTCTAAAACTACAAAGTTTCAAGAAAATAAATGCTACTAGTTAAATAAGTAAATGAGTAAGTAGATGAATAAATTACTAAATATTGTTAGTAAAATAGATCTAGGTTAGGAGGACATGTCTTAAGAGAATAAAATTTGTGACTAATATTTACTTACTGATTACTTAAAAATAGCTATGCACCATTCCATGCCCGTATCATTCATAAAGTCACTTAATTCATACAAAGATCTTAGAAAATAGGTACTATTATTAACCTCATTTTGCAGATAAGTGGACTCCTGGTGTAATGCTGTGTAGGATAAGCTCTGGACTGCGAACCACAAAGTCGGCAGTTTCAAAGTTGCCATCTGGAAACTTTGGAAACCATATATAGGGTCTCTATGAGGCAGACCTAACTCGACAGCATTTAACAATAACAACAATAGACTGACTAGAAGCTTCAGTTATTAATCCAGGAAGAGAAAGTTACTAAGTATCCGAGTCTGTAGGATAAGAACTGGACTGCTAACTACAAGTTCAGCATTTCAAACCTCCCGCTCCTTGGAAAGCCTATACAGGGGTCACCATGAGTCAGAACCAATTTGATAGTACTTAATAAGAACAAATGCCAGAGCTGGAACTTGAACCCAGAGAGAACAGGGTCTTAACCATTATGTCACATTACCTCAGTAGAACATTCCTATGCAGAGTATTCTCAAAGCTTTGTCGATTAAAATTCTGATTAGCACCATAAATTAAAATTTTAATATATTTAAGAATCTATCTTGAAAAATGAAACCCATGGAGTAGAACAATAAGAATGGTGTTTTAGAGTTATAAAAATAAAAATGTTCATTCTAAAGAAAAACTGCTAGTCTCTTGCTGACTGTTGTTGTTAGGTGCCATCAAGTCAGTACCGACTCATAGCAACCCTAAGCACAACAGAACAAACACTGCCTGATCCTGCGTCAACCTCACAATTCTTCATACATTTGAGCCCATCGGTCTGCCACTGTGCCAATCCATCTCATTGGGGGGG
>NW_006408772.1:2998186-3005221 GCF_000296735.1 Chrysochloris asiatica | reverse complement strand
AAGTCTCCAAATATGATAGAACATTTTTCTTTTTTTAAGTAACAGTAGGTAACTAAGACAATCCCAAGGAGAAAGTAAAATCTATAAGGGTGGAGATTTTCCAAATCCTCTATATACAAATCAATTTTTGGTAGCACAAATGCCCCCAAAATCCATAGCCATCAAGTAGATTCCAACTCATAGCCACCAGGATCTCTGAGACTGTAAATCTTTACAGTAGCAGACAGCCTCATATTTCTCCCATGGATTGGCTGCTGGGTTTGACCTGTTGACTTTGTGGTTGCAGTTCAGTGCTTATCCTACAGCACTCAAAAAATGTTTGTTGAATGAATAAATGATTATCATATGTAATAAATAAATGCTAAACATTAACTCTAGGCTACTTTAGACAAAAGCAGTAAAAATATTTTATGAGTCCATTTGCTATGTCTACTCATCAGTCCAACTAGATAACTGAGCCATCTAAAGATTCTCAGTCAGAATAAGAAACTATGTGCTGTAGTAGATATTACTCAGATGTAGTTCTATAGGAAGAAATGAACTATTTTTACCTAGAAATAACTTTGACTACAAGTCTGTTTTAGTAATCTGGCTGTACACATTGATCTACGGTAAATCTGGTATATTGTTTCTTAGATTAAAATGGTTCCTTCTCTTGTATTCTTTATCTTTAGTTCACAGAATGACTTTTCAATGAGTCATCAAAACTAGAAACACCTGGACAATAGCCTGGTCTCTTAATCCTTTTCATCTGTAAACTACCAAGTGCTATCAACTTTATCTACTGCACATTCCTCAGTCCCCTTTGTATACTGGTAAATGTTTAACAAGCAGATCTCCTAACAAAACAAGTTCCAGTTTGCAACTTAACATCGACTGGTTCCCAAATTCCTAAAAATTTAGTAAGTGGCTCTTCTGAGCTAGTGAGAGCTGGGTCTGGTATACAATGCGAGTGTTTTCCATGTTATTCTTAGGTTAGCCCCTGACCAATCTTCTAGATTATAAAGCCAGTCAATGTATAGGCCTTCTTGCTGGCTCCAATTCTTAATTGTTCATAAAGCTTTTGAAGTAATCACTCTAAAATGCTACTATGACTATGTCATGTCTCTGTTTAAAAATCTTCAAAGGCCATTCATAATTTAGATCATAAAATTCAAACTCCTTACTCTGTCCCATTTTTTTTGTCAGTTTCATTTGCCTTGACATTCCATACCAAATCCTGGGGACACTTTATTTCTCATATTTGTGATGTTGCTCATGTTGTCTCCTCCCTTTTCTTTATTTGTCCCCTCCCTTTAAGACAGCCCCTTGAGTCAGTTTCAACTCATAGCAACGCTGTATAGGGATTCCAAGGAGTGGCTGGTTAGTTTGAATCACTGATTTTGAGGTTAGCAGTTCAATGCTTACTCTACAGCGCCATACCAGCACTCCGGATACTGTATACAAATTTCTATAGCTGCATTATCACTTTGGATATACTAGATTGCAAGGTTGGTCTGAATCACAAGGTCAGCAGTTCAAGCTCACCAGACACTCCATGAAAACCCTATATAGGGTTTCTATGGGTCGGAACCCACTCGACTTAGCAACAGCAACAACATTGTAACTTTATTTTATAATCATCTCTTTTTTCATTTCTTTACACTATTGTGACTTCCTTGAGGATAGGTTCTGTGTCTTTTATCTTTTTTATCCCTGACACCTAGAGATGAGACCTAACACCTGGCAGATACAACAGAAAAGTATTAGCTGAGGAGCAATGTGCACTATGGCCTAGTGGTTATGAATTCTAGCTTGTGAGCTAACAAACTTGGGTATAAACTACTCCTCTACCATTTATAATGTGACCTGAATAAATTACATACCTTACCTTTTCAGTTTTATTAACAGTAAAATAGAGAAAATGAATGTAAAACACAATAGTATCATATCAGTAAGATTTCTTTAGTTATTTCTCTCTCTCTGCTACCCATTCATAAGGAATTAGTGGTATCCATTTAAAGTATTGTGGGTGATAATACTGATCACACCAGCCCTGAGGACCAAGATAAAATATTTTGTGATAAGTGCTTTTGACAACTCAGTGAACAAATTAGGTAAAATTCTCTATTGCTAATGGCAATGCCTGTGGTCTCTTTCCTCTCCTAACTGTGCCTGACTTTCTTCTTGGCATCTTTATATCTAAAAATAACTAAAAGAATATTTTATATATATCTATCCATTCGCTACAAGGTCAGATACAAGTTTTCCATATTGCTGGAATGGATTCACTAAGGAAAAATTCTGACCCTGCCATAAAGAACCATCCATTATAATGAAAGGGGTAGACTACACAGAACTGTAATACTGAGATTAATTACACAGACCAGTCTGGTCCAGAAGGACATATGTAATAATGGATAAAATATGTACTGGCTAAATGGATACCTACTGGATTAAATGTTTTCTTAGATTTATCATTTATGTCATCATACTGTATCCGTTTCCAGAAATTTTGTTTTTAACTGATAAAGCCAAGGAAATGTTTAATTGTTACAAATAGTTGGTCTGAGAAGACTCAGATGAAAGTGAAAATAAATGATGACATCAGAAATGATCAGTATCAGGAATAAAAGAAAGGATATCACTGGAAAGCCTACAGATATTACAGTATAAGAAAACATGATAAATAAACTCTGTGCTAATAAATGTGACAACATGAGTAATTGGAAAATTCCTTGAAAGATGTAAATTACCAAAACTGACACAAGAAATTAAGAATGTGCATAACTATATAACTAACCATAGGATACTGAATTCAAAATTTAAAATCTTCTCATAAGGAAAACTGCAGGTCTAGATGGCTTCACAGATGAATTCTAACAAACTTTTATAAAAGAAATAGTATCAATTCCACACAAACTCTTTAAGAACTCATTTTATGAGGTCATCCTTATCCAGATATTAAAATTAGTCAGACATTGCAAAACAACAAAAAACAAACAAACAAAACCAGACTAAGATTCTCTCTTAGACATGAACATGAAAATCCACAAAGATTTACATCTAATTCAATACAATAATACAAGGGATAGTATACTATGGCCAAGTGGAACTTAACACTACAATGCAAGATGGCTTTAACATCCAAAATATCAACCAATGTAATTCACCAGTTACATAAAAAAAAACAAACACACACAAAAAAATGGAGGGGTTATAAAAGCATATGAACATCTCAACAGATGCTCCCCCCTAAAAAAACGCATGAATTATACAACAATGATGAATCTCAAAAATATTATAATAAAAGAAAGGAGCCAGATACAAAAGTATATACAGTATTTATGATTCCATTTATATGAAGTTCTAGGACAAAGAAAACTGGGAAAAGATTGAAAATATTTTTTTGGAGGTTAAAGAAATGGTCTGTATCAGGAAATGGCCTTTTGTAAAGGACCAGAGAGTAAATATGTATCGCAGGACATACATAGATAGACTCTGTCTCTTATATGTTGTTTTTTATGCTCTTTTAAAATGACAAATAACAGTTTTAGCTTGCAGGCCATGTAAAAACAGACTTGGGTTGAATTTGGTCTATGGGCCACAGTTTACCAACACCTTTTCTATATCTTAATAGGGAGTTAGTTACACAAGTATATACATTTTTCAAAAACGTATAGTACATGTCATTGCTTGTAAATTGTATTTTAATAAAATAAAAAATTTATTAACTCATTACGATATACCAAAAATGTGGTTATCTGTTTTACAAATATCACTTAAGGTCCACAATACATTTTGTGACATAAGATTTTATGTGATTTGGACATTGTGGGAATACCTAAATCACAAGCAAAAGTAGTCACTGATTTTCCCCCTTTCTGTTATTTAATAACCTTTGTTTCACTTCCAGATTGACAGTTCTCTTTGGCCTACTGCTGCTGCTATAGCCAGAGCACTGATTTTGCTGTGATTAGGAGCCATCATGTACTTCATGGTAATATTTTCAAAATAAAATAAAATATATAGACAATGCTACAACATTCAAGAGACACAATTCACAAGATTGAATGCTACTGCCTATGAGTCACAGCATGATAAACTTATTAGTAAGTAGGTAAAAGTTCATATTAAAATGACAGAATGTACAGTGTGGCGCTGGGGTCAATGCACTGGACTGGTTTGGCAGCAAGGGCAGCAGTTCAAGTTTATCAGCCACTCCTTGGAAACCCTATACGAGGTCGCTATGGGTTGGAACCAACTCAATGGCACTTAATAACTACAACAACATAGTACAATGCACACATAAATCAATAACACAGGAATTTATTATAACCATCAAAGTGTATGTATCATAGGTTACATATTTATTGTACCATTAAATACTTGGTAGCACCATCACTTTGCATACAAAAGACGTGACATCCATGTATCTGAGGGAAGCTGTGCATTTGCTACATCTAGTAATATCAGCTATGTTTATTCTTCAATCAGGATTTCTGAACTCTATTATAACCTTATAATACCGATATACATAGTGCATATGATTAGACACTGCCGCAATGGATGATGTGTGGCACATAGCTGTAAATCACTGGGTGACTGCCAAATCTTTATCTTATTTGATGCTACATAGTCTGTGTCTATATGCCTCAACTGAAAAGGGATGTCCTTCCATGCTGAGGTTTCCTAGAAATATGTGGCTTCATTAATGTACACTATTGTCTTAAAATGGAAATTCTCTAAGTTGATCAAAAAAAGAAAATTTCTAAAACACTTACCTCCTCTGTCAGTTTTGTGTTGGATTTTTCTAATGCATCCACTTTTGCCTGCAGGTTGTTTACAGTAGCACTATTAACAGCAGAAAAAAACATAATTGTCTCTCTTGAAAAACAGAACAATAACCTATCCTTTCCTTTTAAACATCCATTATACTTATCATTATTTATGTAGTGTCCCCAACCCCTAAAAGACTAACAAGCTCTGAGACAGATTACAGGGGCTGTGTCTACCTAGTTGGCTGCTGTATCCTAGGCACTGAAGTGTATACTTAAATGAAATAAAAGAATTAATATCTACTAGATAGTAAATGTTAATATTATATTATATATAATAGCATACCTGCATTAATTTCTTGCCATACATAAAGCACTTTACTTAATCACTAGAGTTACAACTGCATAGTAATCTTATAGTGCCTTTCACCAAAGGTTACCATAACAGTTAAAATGCCTTTGATCAGTGCCTAGAACTTAGTCCTCACCATGTAAGGATTCTACATACATTGGTTGAATATTATCTGAATGTATCCTCATTGCCTATTATTTTAACCTTTCCTTCCATCCCCAAGAACACCCCCATTAAAGTAATGTTACTCATTCTTTACTTCAGATGTCTATTGAGTTCTTCTACATAATTCTTCTGGTCTAGAATTGCAGTAATTTGACCATCTCTGGGAAACAGAAATGAAATAATTAACATTAGAAACATAAAGAACCCTTGCCCCAACTTTTCATGAAACAGAAAAGACACTATGGCACAGATATTAACTGATTCAATGCATGACCCTCATATAGCAACAGTGACTACTTGGAGGTTTAAAGTATTTTTTTTTAAATGTACACTTCAAAAAAACTTACATTAACAAAGCCCTTGTTACACAGTTTGTAAACTTTAACACCTTAGCTGATAGGAATAACAGTTATGATTTATCAGCTAAACAATTTCATCTTGCAGTTGATAGGTTTTTCAACTTTGCTAGTTTATTTATACTAACCATTTTGTGTCATAGGAATTTAATTACGCTTACTTTGGTGTTAATACTGTTGTCCTCAAATATTATATATTTGTCTTCAAATAACATCTGTATTTCAAAATAAATAGTAAAAAAAGGTTTTCAAAAAGATCAAGTGTTTATTATTACACAAGAAAAAAAAAAGTGGAAAAATTAAGTTTACTTTTAGAACCAAGTAATCTGTAATAGATAAAAGATGAAATGCCAGATGCTTAAAAATGCCAAAAATCGAGGCCACTTACCAACCAACCAACCAAGTGATACCATCTCTAGCTCAATGACCAAAGTTAACAACATGAACCCAATTATGCTTTTAAAGCTAAATTTATAAAGGTTAGAAAGTACATTTGTGGTCTCTAATTTCTAAGCACTTTAACACATATTTCTGAAACTTTAAATTTTGATATACTTTGATATTTATAGAAGAGTTCTAAAGAGTTTAGTAGTGGACATATGGAAGCATCAGTCAAGAAAACAAATGATATATTGTATCGGGCAAATATGCTGAAAAAGACTTCTTTAAAGTGTTAATTTGAATTAGAAAGAAGTCACTTTGAGGACTAAGGTGCGCCTGGATGCAAGCCATGGTATTTTTCAATTGCCTCTTATGGGAAAATTGGGCAATGAATAAGGATGACTAAAGAAGAATTGATGCCTTTGAGTTAAAGTGTGGTGGTGGTGGTGGTGGTGGTAGTGTGCTGTGGAGTCGGTTCTGACTCACAGCAACTCTGTATAGGGTTTCTGACGCTGTAAATCTTTACGGGAGCAGAAAGCCTCATCTTTCTCCTGTGGAACGGCTGGTAGTTTTGAATTGCTGACCTTGAAGTTAGCAGCACGACTCATAACCACTACGCTACCAGAGATCCTTGAGTTAAAGTGTAAGGCGGAAATACTGAATATCTAACAAACTATCAGAAGGACAAACCCATCTGTCTTAAAAGTACAGCTAGAAGAGTGAGGGAGGCCAAAGTTCTTCTCACATACTTTGTACATGTTATCGGGAGAAACCAGTCCATGGACAAGGACATCATACTTGGTAAAGTAGAAGGTCAGTAAAAGAGGGAAAGCTGCTCAGTGAGATGGATTAGTACAATGATTTCAATAATGGGCTCACACAGCAATAATTGAGAGGATGGCACAGAATTGGGCAGTGTTTCCTTCTGCTCTACATAAGAGTCACTTGTTGTTGTTGTTGTTAAGTGCCGTTGAGTCGGTGCCGACCCATAGCGACCCTGTACAGGGTTTCCGAGGCTGTAAAT
>NW_006408772.1:2996095-2998086 GCF_000296735.1 Chrysochloris asiatica | reverse complement strand
GCATCAATTCTTCTAAAGTCTTCTTTATTCACTGTCCAACTTTCAGATGCATATGAGGTTACTGAAAATACCATGGGTTGGTTCAGGTGCACCTTGGTTCTCTGACATCGTTGCTCTTTAATACTTTAAAGAGGTCTTGTAGAGCAGATTTTCCTAATGCTATATGTCATTAGAATTCTTGACTGCTGCTTCCATGAGTGTTGATGGTAGATCTGAGCAAAATGAAGACTTTGACAACTTCAATTTTTTCTTCATTTATATAGATGTTATTTATTGGTCCAGTTGTGAGGATTTTTGTTTTCTTTATACTGAGGTGTAGCCCATACAGAAGGTTGTGGTCTTTGATCTTCATCAGTAAATATTTTAAGTCCTCTTCGCTTTCAACAAGCAAGGTTGTATCATCTACCTACTGCAGGTTGTTAATGAGTCTTCCTCCAATCCTGATGCCACGGTTTTCTTTATATATTCAAGCTTCTTGGACTATTTGCTCAGAATACAGACTGAGTAAGTATGGTGAAAGAATACAACCCTGGCACACACCTCTCCTAATTTTAACCATTCGGTGTTCCCTTGTTCTGTTTGCACAGCTTCCTCCTGGTCTATGTACAGGTTCCTCATGAGCACAAGTAAGTGTTCCAGAATACTCATTCTCTACATTGTTGTCCATAGCTTGTCAAGATCCACACAACTGAAAGCCTTTGCATAGTCAATAAAGCAGAGATAAACATCTTTCTGGTATTCTCTGCTTTCAGCTAAGATCCATCTGACATCAACAATGATATTCCTACTTACAGGTCCTCTTCTGACTCTGGCTTGAACCTCTGGAAGTTCTCTGTCAAGGTATAGCTGCAGTTGTTTGTGTACTGTCTTTAGCAAAATTTTACTTGCATGCAATATTAGTGGTATTATTCGATGATTTCTGCATTCCTCTCTTTGGAATGGGCACAAACATGGATCTTTTCCAGTGAGATGGCCACATAGTTGTCTTCCAAATTTCTTGGAGTAGATGAGTGAATGCCTTCAGAGCTGCATCACTTTGTTGAAAGATTTCAATTTGTATTCCATCAATTCCTGAAGTCTTGCTTTTTGCAATTGCCTTCAATGTACCTTGGACTTCTTCCTTTAGGATCAATGGCTCTTGATCATGTGCTACCTCTTGTAACGGTTGAACGTCGACCATTTCTTTTGGTACAGTGACTCTTGATTACTCCTTCTGTCTTATTTTGATGCTTTCTGTATCACTGAATATTTGCCAATAGAATCCTCCAATATTAAAACTCGAGGCATGAATTTTTTCTTCAGTTTCTTCAGCTTGAGAAATGCTGAGTCTCTTCTTTCCTGGAGAAGGATCGCATGCTAGCTAAAGTGGAGAGTCAGCGAAAAGAGTTAGAACCCCCAATGAGATGGACTGGCACAACGGCAGCAGCAGTGGGCTCAAGCTTAACAATGATTTTGAGGATGGCACAGGACTGGGCAGTGTTTCATTCTGCTGTGCACTATAAGTCAGAACAGAATGGACGGTACCTATCAAAAGAAGATGGAAGGAATACACAGAGTCACTGTACCAAAAGGAAATGGTTGAGCCAATGATACTGAAGGAATAAATCTAAGATGCATTGAAGGAATTGGCAAAAAGAACAAGGCTCAAGGAATTGATGGAATAAAAATTGAAATCTTTCAAGAACGTGAGACAGCACTGGAGACACTCACTCATCTATGCTAAGAAATTTGGAAGACAACTATCTGGCCAAATGATTGGAAGAGATCTGTTATTTGTGCCCGTTCCAAAGACAGGTGACCTAATGGAATGTGGAAATCATTGGACAATCTCTTTGATATCCCACGGGAGTAAAGTTTTACTAAAGGTAATATAGAAATGGCTGCAAGCATACATTGACAAAGAACTTCCAGAGGTTCAAGCTGGATTCAGAAGAGGACGTGGAACGAGGGATATCATTGCTGATGTCCAATGGATCTTGGCTGAAAGCAGA
>NW_006408772.1:2990774-2995995 GCF_000296735.1 Chrysochloris asiatica | reverse complement strand
TTTTTTTTGTTTGTGGGTTTTTTTAAAAGCTAAAGTGGATAGAGAGAAATACTTTTAACTGATGGTATATGGAGGGGATTATAATTCAATGTAATTGTTGAATGTGAAACTGATGATGTGCCCTGTAAAGTTTCACTCAATCCACAATAAAAACCTTAAATTAAAAAAATAAATAAAAAAAATCCAGTGACTTAACTATTTCTTTTCAATCAATTTGGTATTAAGATTGACACATCTCAATCTGTATGTTTCCCACAAAGTTATCTGGGATTGTTCAAAGTCAACCTTAATCACTAAAAACATCCACAAAATTCACTGATTTTAGTTTCTCTCCCCTTTATATTTTGATTCTCTACAAAAGATATTATAACAAATGGAAAGAAACAAAAACAGTGGCCTATGAAAGATCTGCAGATTTACTCCATCTCTGAATAGTTTTGTTCTTTGGTAGTCTCTGAAGGAAACTCAGTAGAAGTAGAATGAACAAGGTTCTCTAAAAGCCTCATCTAAAAAATTGTTTAGGTGTCTGCTTAGAAGATGAGCAAAACTGCATTCCAATATTGAACTTTTTATACATGCCAATAACAAAATGTCAGACTATGAAAAAACAGCTTAATTTTTATTTTTTTATCTTGCTAGTTAATATAAGTACAGAAAAATATTTAAATTCTAAAAGAACAGTTCCATGAATTTCACAAGAATATACATCTATCTGTGTAATCAGTACCTTTTTCAAGCAAGAAAAGATTACTAGGACCCTGGAACTCACTCTTGCCCTCTTCCAATACTGCGTATCGCCATAGACTGACTTTGACTGTAACTAAACTTTATAAAAATGGAATCCTATTGTACATGCACTTTTGGGTCTGGTTTCCTTTGCACAGTTTTTATTTGTGAGACTCATACATAGTTATAGTTCACTCATTTTCACTGATGAAGAGTACTTCCTGGTAGGAATATACCACAATGTAACCAGTCATTCTATTGTTGATAGATACCTGGGGTGTTGTTTCCAGTATTTTCAGACTATAACACTGCACTGAATATTTACTGAACATATATACATATATGTTCAGTAAATATACATATACATATATGTTCAGTAAATATTCAGTGCAGTGTTATAGTCTGAAAATATATATATACACATTTCTATTAAACATCCCTACAAGTGAAACTGAAGATGAAGAACTAATTAGCCTAATCCACAAGCTCAAAGCCATTTACTCTGTTGCTGTGCTGCGTCAAAGCAAGGTCAGTCTGAAGCACAATGTTGGCAGTTCAAACTCATCAGCAACTCCCTGGAAATCCTATACAGGGTTGCTATGACTCAGAACTGACTTGGTGACACTTAACAACATCCAAAGTTAGTTGTGTGTGATTCTAAATTTTATATAAGTGGAATAATAAACTATGTATTTTTTTGGTGTGATTTCTTTTGCCCTGTATTATGTTTTCAAGATTAAATTCATGCTGTTATGTGTAAATGCTGTATTGTGTTTCACTATATAAATATACAAGTTATTTATCCATTCTACTGTGGACAGACACTTGGGTTGCTATCTGAGGCTACTAAAACATTACAATATTCTGAACATTTGTACTCATCTGTTTTGATAAACATTAAGTATGTATTTCTATTGAATACAGCAATTAGAGGTGAAACGACTAAGTTATAAAGTATATTTGTGGGGAGTGTGGTGGCTCTATACGATAAGCACTGAATTGTAAACCACAAGGTCGGTGGTTTGAGCCTACCAGTCAGTCCATGGGAGAAAGATGAGATTTTCTGCTCCCATGAAGATTTAAAGCCTCAGAAACCTTACACCGGGTCGCTGTGGGCGACTCAATGGCACTTAACAACAAGAAGATACGTATGTGATGAGCTCTAATAGATGATGCCAAACAGTTTTACTAGATTTCTATACCACTTAATGCTCCTGCTAATAGAGCACTAAAGTTACTTTACATCTTCATAAATATTTAACATTATCTGCCTTTTTCATTTTAGTCATTTTGGTGGGTGTATAATCCTGGTGTGACACTGCAGGATAAGCATTGGACTGCTAATGGTTGACTATATAAACCTATTAACTGCTTCTTGGAAACCCTATACAGGCTTGTTATGAGTCTGAACCGGCAAGATGAATCTTAACAACAACAATAGCAGTTATCACATTGTTTTAATTTGCATTTCTGTAGGATACTGAAATTGGGTGTTTTTTTAGATAGTCACTGGCCATTTGGCTTCCTTATCTTTTAAATGCTTGTCCAAATCTTTAACCATTTTTATATTTGCTTGTCTGCCTTTTTCTCACTGGTTGGCAGGAGATGTTTATATACCCTAAACATGAGTCTCTTTTCGTATTTATCTCTGGGTTACTTTTTCACTTTGAATCTTAAAAATGGTTTGATTAACAGAGTTTTAATTGATTAAAACATTAATTTTAATGTGGATCAACTTATCAATTGTTTCTCTTAGTGTTTTTTGTATCCTGCTTTAAAAATCTTAGCATATTTTAAGTCATAAATATGTTTTCCTCTAAAAGTTTGTTTTACCTTCCACATTCATATTCATAAAAATACACAACTGTGCATGCTATTTGAATTTAATGTTCTATGACAGTGTCATATCTTGTTGAGAATGGGCACATGCTAAGGTACCCAAAGTCTTTGCTGTTTTCTGTCCTGCAAAGTTAACTTTCTGTTTGGCCTACAAAAAGGACTATATATAGATCACAGTGACAAATGACATGCAAATAATATAAAATCATCATTCAGGAATATGAATGTGGGATGTATGGGAGAAGGTATTAAACTGAAGTTATGTCTAATTGTTCATATTCCACTTTTAAACAGTTTCTGACCTATAAAAATGGCAATTTTATATGGTTTCGTATGAACAGCATACTAAAAAAAAGAAGAGAATTCAACAAGGATGCATTCTTACCTGAGAAGTTCTTTTTTATTGATCAAAGCTTTCATATACTCTGAGAGTTTCTTTTGCATTAATGCCAAACGAAGCCAGGCTCTTCCTCTGCCTACTGGGGTCCTATAAAATCACAGAAACCAACCAAATAAAGATACAAGTAGCAGAGGCAGGGACCACAATGCAATGCAGATTGGTCTAGCAGTGCAACATGCATAATGAGGATTCCTTTCCAACCACACTTCTACTGAGGAATTCCATGAGGCCTGGTGAGGTCCAGAGGGTGTTGGGTCAAATGCTCTTGTGAATAATTAATTATTGATTGAGTCTATAATTTGAAAACAAGATCTTTTGGAGGCCCAAATAAAAATGTTTCATTGAAGTGGACACAGTCCTTTAAGGTTTCTATCTGATTAAAATGAAACCGAATTAATTTGTGAAGGTGATCACCACCACTTTTAATCTCTAATGCAAGTTCTACGTATTCATTCCTGATGTTAACTCAGCAAGTTTTAGCCTGGCTTTCAAATCACATCTGGCATTTCCCTTTTTCTGAATCAAGTCCAGCATGCTACCTCCCTAGATCTAACTTCTTCAGATTCACTAATGCTCACCAGTACCTTTAAAACAAAAACAGATAAATGTTTAGCAAGATATCTCATCAAGACAATCTCTTTTAGAGGAACAATTAATTACACCTCAAAAGCATACTTTTCTGAATTTATATTCTCAGTTCTCTCATAACAGTGCCTACTAATAATAACATTATACTATTTGAATTATTATGCAATAATGTATTTCACTCATTGTTATTTTCAGTTTCAATCTTCAAAGAGTCATTCTTCTTTTCCCCACAAGAAATCTTAAACTTACTTCAGTCCTGGAAGATCTTTAACACTTGCTGTTATCTCTGCAGCTTCCGGAACAAGTTTTTCTACCAGTTCTAGAGGCCCCCAGAAGGATTTATTTTGTCCAAGAAAAGTTTTCTTGGCTAAGGCAACAAAAATAAGGCAATATTTTACTTAAATATTCTGTACAATATAAACATTCCCTCTATACATACACATATATTAATCTTAGATATTAGAAAATTAGTCATGCTTTCAAAATACATGAAAAAAAAATCCAAATTCTCAAGACTCAGTTTTTCGTCTTAGAGAAGAATATGCAGACTACAACACTATAACAACATGCTACTAAAAACCATGTGGTATTAGTGAAGAAGACAGTCTAGTGGAGGAGAGTATGTAATCCAGAAATAAACTATCAAATACAGAGAAAGGAGGAAGAAAATAAACCAAGGTAAACAGGGTTCCTTTTACAGTCAATTACTGTTGTTAAGTGCCGTCAAGTCTGCTCTGACTCATAGTGACCCTCTATAGAGTTTCCAAGGAGCAGCTGTTGAGTTTGAACCACCAGCCTTGCAGTTTAAACTGGCCTTGTGGTCCAGTGCTTTATCCTATAGTGCCACATCAGGACAATAATGATACTTTAAATTGTGCCCCTTCCAACATGCTTGATGTTTGGCTTGATCTCCAAGCACAAGGAGTAAGATTAATCAAGCAGTAAACTTTAAAAAATTTTTTAATGTTTTTAATCATTTAACCCAAGGACCTCAGGTAGTGTAGTGGCTACGAATCGGGCTGCGAACCGCACAGTCAGCAGTAGTTCGAAACTACCCACTGTTCCGTGGGAAAAAGATGAGGCTTTCTGCTTCCATAAAGATTTACAGCCTCGGAAACCCTGTACAGAGTCACTATGAGTTGGAACGGACTCCACGGCACATAACAACAACAACAACAATCATTTAACCCAGTGTATGAGGTCTATCAGGAAGCATCAAGGAGAAAAAAAGCAAAAAACAGACTTAATTTTTTATTTCCATGGTCTATTTTTATGGTCCATCATTTTTCAAAACCTTAAATGTAAAGTTCTGTATATGCTTTTATGCTTAACTCATCAGGAGAGAAAAATCAATTGTTTGAAGTTGCTCTTTGGCTCTGCCTAGTTCTAAGCTAGGAGTCCTGGTGTGGCACTGCAGGTAAATGCTCTGGACTACAAGGTTGGTTTAAACCGCAAAGTCAGTGATTCAAGCTCACCAGCTGCTCCTCAGAAACCTTATACAGGGTTGCTATGTGTCAGAACCAACTCGACAGCACTTAACAACAAAACAACAACTGGAGGTGAGAGAGAGTGGGGAAAAAAGGAGTTTAAACTTAACTAGTTGTTGTTGTTGTCAGGTGCCATCAAGTCGGAACCGACTCATAGCGACCCCATGCACAGCAGAACGAA
>NW_006408772.1:2985898-2990674 GCF_000296735.1 Chrysochloris asiatica | reverse complement strand
TATGAGTTGGAATTGACTTGGCGGCACCTAACAACAGTAGGCATAGTACCAGCTATTTTTAGCAAAATTCTACTAAAACTTTAATTAGGAATTCTTTCAGCAAGGCTGTTAAAGCAGTATTAAATACTACCAAAGACATAAGAAAGAGAAAAAACTTAATTTCTCTGTACATACCCTTCACTACCTTTACTGCTGTTCCCATCCTTGAGATACATTGAAAAATCTATAACTCCAACCTACAAAGAGAATTTTCAACTTAATACAAAATTAGATAGTTTCCAAGGCATAACATAACATCTATTTCTAGGCACTCAAAACAGTAATATAACCATGGAAATTAAAGAAATGTGTCATGACAAACCATTTTACTTTAATATAATCAAGAAGTGACAAAGGTTAGAAGTAAAGAGTCAATATTAAAAACTATAAGGAATAAATAATGGATCATGGCTAAGGTAAACAGTCAACAGAAAATTTAGTATAAACAAGATCTAATTTCTTTCTCGTAAGCCTTTAGATGATGGCTAAGACAAATGGTCAACAGATTTTTTAGTACCAATAGGTCTAAAGTTTCTCTCTTGCTTGTTCATGCTATCTGCTTATTTCAGGTATTCTGCTATTAAATTTCACTTTTAGGAGTAACTTAATAACTTAAATTATCAGAAATTTATTATAGCATTTCATATAGAAGGTCTGAGAAATATTCAGAGTAAGAACAGAAGCCTCTCTTTTATTAATGTACATCAGGCCCTGTTCTAAACACATTACATGTACTAACTCTTTCATTCCTCATAATAACCCTATGAAATACATACTCTTTTTATCTCTGCATTACAAACAAGGAATCCAAAGCAAAAAGAAATTAAATAACTGAAAATATATTCAGTTAGAAAATGAGGAAGCCAGAATTTGAACCTGAGCAGTTTAACTACTTCTCAACTACTACACAGTACTGGATTTTAGTTTAGTATTTAGTATATGAGAATATACAAGTGTTTCAGTCTTTGTGAACATTTTAGCCTGTGTATATACTTTAGCCTATACAAGGATCATAGTAAAGACAAGAATTTTTTAATGATTCATACCACATAAAAAGCCAAGCTGAAAAATAACAATAGCTAAAACTTCTATATTTACCTCAAAATGAAAGGAAATCCTAGTTATGACACATAAAAACTTCCCTAATTGGGTTGATGTGATCAAATCAATCCATATTCTTATAATAATAGAATTGACAGTGAAACACTAGGTAACTAAGGATTTTTCTCATACCTGAGAGTCCAAATCTTCTCCTTTCATACAGAAGTTGGCATCAATGACATTCAGACCCACCAAGAGACCAGCAATTATGGCGCCTTCTTCTTCCATCATGAGGGCATTGGGTTCATAGAATTCACTGTAAGAGAAAGCCATAGAAACCCTATGCTGCTACTGCATACCATCGAGTCAGTTCTGACTCATAGCAACCCTGGATAGGGTTTACCAGGCTGTAAATCTTTACAGGAGCAGAAAGCCCCATCTGTCTCCCTCAGAGTGTCTGGTGGGCTTGAACTGCTGACCTTGCAGTCAACAGCCCAACGCATACCCCACTATGCCACCAGGGCTCCTAAATGCTCTATGTTGTTGTTGTTAAGTGCCGTCGAATCAATTCTGATCTATAGCAACCCTGTATAGGGTTTCCGAGGAGTAGCTGGTGAGCTTGAACCACCGACCTTGCAGTTCAAATGGCTTTGCAGTCTGGTGCATTAACCCATAGTGCCACAGCAGGACTCCTTGTGCCATGAAGTCGGTTCCAACTCATAGCAACCCTGTACAGGGTTTCTGAGGCTGTAAATCTTTATGGGAGCAGAAAGCCTCATCTTTCTCCCACTGAACAGCTGGTTGTTTCGAACTGCTGACCTTGCGGTTCACAGCCTGATTCATAACCACTATGCTACTAGTAATCCAGTAATGCAATCAACAAACAAAGAGGGGAAAGGCTTGTCTGATTGTTGAATATGGTCTGCCATCTTTGCTAACAGTGAAAAAGTGAAAAAAAAAGAATGCCTTGGGAGAATACTTTATATAATAAGTACATGAACAGACTTTAAAGATAATAGACAATCTGGCTGAAAGATAGGTGATCAGACTGGTATTTTGGTTGGAAACGAATATTTCTAAATCATGCTTTTTTTTCCGCATATTTACATTATGCACCCAAATGGAATTTTGTAATCTATTATATATCTTTAAAATCTTTGTTCGATTTTAAACTTTTGCCTTTTTCTGATTTGATTTAAAATCTTATCTAAGCACCATATTCCTTCTATACACTTACATATATTCATTAAATTACATATACTTGTCTTTGACTAATTAGTAAAACTTGCCTAACAAGCAACATGAATTGTCTAACATCAACAAGAATAACAAGTAAACAATTCAGAATGTTAATTTAAAAAAATACAGGCAAGTTAAAGGAAGCACACAAGAAACCCTGTAATTACATCTTGTCATGATCTGTGGGGAGAACTGTGGTCTGTAGGACAAGCACTGGACTATAACCATAAGGCCCGAGGTTCGATTCCCCCAACTGCTCTGTAGGAGAAAGATGAGGATGATTTCTGCTCCTGTAAAGATTTATAGCCTTTTACAGCCTTGGAAGAGTTCTGGTGTGGTGCTGTAGGATAAACACTGAACCACAAGTCCATTTGAACCACAAGATCAGAGGTTCAAACTCACCTTGGAAACCCTACACAGGGTTGCTGAACTGGAACCGACTTGGCAGCCCTTACCAACAGCAATAACCTATTGGTATATAGCCTTTTGGATAATTTGGATTTCCAGCTAAAGCACTTCATGCATAGCTACCCTATCTGGCACTGGAGGCTTGCATGTTGCTATGATGCTGAACAAGTTTCAGTGATGTTCCCAAATGAAGGTACACTAGGAAGAAAAGCTTGGTGATCTACTTATAAAAAGCAGCTAATCAAAACCCTGTGAATTTGATCCTGCTGTGCATGGATGGAGTCACCCTAAGTTGGGATAGACTCAACAGCAACTAAAGACAATATACGTATTGTTGAGAGACACTGAAAAGGGACTATTACCAGTAAAACTACTGCGATGTTTTTGGTCTTAACAATATTATGCATATCATTTTATTTCAAGTATTGTTCTATATAATCAAGCCAGTATAAATAAAGTTGTAGATTAAGGTAACTTTATGGATGTACTATAATTTTACTTAATCACTCCTTTTCCTTTTAACTTTTTATTGTGAACTCAGTGAATGTTTACAACAAAATCATCAGTTACATTCAACAACTCATACCCTTTGTTCCAACTTCCAATCCCCTCCACGCCACAACACTTAACCCATCTTCTCCCAATGGTTCCCTTTCCATTCCGCCCTCATCCCCAGCCCTTCTCAATTTTGTCCTTAGGTATATGTTGCCCTTTTGATAGTCAACAATTGATCGTTCCATGGTGAGCAGATCTTACTACTGTTCTTATACCCCCTATGTACCTATCTAATGAGCTCTGGAAGCATAGTGGTTATGAACCGGGCTGCTAATCTCACGGTCAGCAGTTCAAAACTACCAGCCATTCCATGGGAGAAAGATGAAGCTTTCTGCTCCTGTAAAGATTTACAGCCTCAGAAAATCTGTACAGGGTTGCTACGAGTCGGAACCAACTCCATGGCACATAACAACAAAAACATACACCTATCTATTGCTTGGCTGAACACTGCACCACAAAGGTGAGTTCCTTTCCAGACATGAAGGATGGTCAAGGTCTTAGGTTCTGCCAGTCATTCTGCCCAGTAAGCCCAGACTTTAAAAAAAATAATTTTAAGTTTGGTTCCAAATTTTCTCCCCACTCTATCTGGGACCTTTTAATGTAATCCCTTTCAGAGTAGTTGGTAGTGGTACCCAGGTATCATCTAGTTCTTCCTGTCTAAGAGTAAAGGTGACTGATTTTCACATGATCCCTTGGTCCACTGGACTAGTTGACTGCAAACATCTTTGATATTTATCACTCTTCTGCTCATGTGCTTTTATGATTCCAGATGCAATTCATCAAAGTAGGATGTAGACTATTGTCTTCGGGGACTATTATACGCCAATTGCTCATGGTGTCCCCTGAGTTAGTCCTACGTTTCTGATGAACAGTTTGGCTGGTTTTTGTTTTTAACGACTACATACGTACAGGGCAGGTATAATATGTTTAAAATTATTTATAAATAAAAATGCAAAAGAGAAACAAAGTATTGAAATCTTCTGGATAAAAATTCTTAAAGATCCACAGATTATTAAAAACTGCTCCAAAATGTCACAAAACTACTAAGACACAAAAATTCCAGTGACTAGAAGAACAAACAAGATGGCGGATTGGGTGGATGTGTAGTAAAGAGCTCTGCCAACAACAACACAGAATACCTGACCAAGCAGGCTCAGGGGATGGTCCCAGAACTCTGAACCACATATAAAGGAATACTTAGAAGGTTGGAAGGCTCACAGCTGGGGGAATTTGTGACAGAAGCAAGAAATCTATTGCTTTCTAGTCCGGGATGCTCGGCTGCTCCAGGAGCCTCCATTTTGGGTGAGACCAAGTGGGGGAAGGATCGGAGTGGCCACAGACGGCTGGCAGAACCGCTGAGATAAAGGTGTGGACATTCTTTTCTTTTGGTCTGTTCACTGGTCCCTTGCTGTCTGCGCACCTCCATTCTGGTGACTATAGGGGTGCCTGAGCTAGTGGGCACCCCAGCCCCACCCTCGGAGGGTTCTACTACGC
>NW_006408772.1:2975158-2978214 GCF_000296735.1 Chrysochloris asiatica | reverse complement strand
TGGTTGCACTTCTTTCAAAACAGATCTATTGGTTCTTTTGGCAGTCCATGGCACTTTCAGTATTCTCCTCCAACACCACAACTCAAAGGCATCAATTCTTCTACGATCTTTCTAGTAGCTCCTTGGAAACCCTTATAGGGTCACTATGAGTTGAACTGACTCAACAGTACTTTACAACAACAACTCCTTATTTACATTATAGGCTATTTCACTGAACTGCAAACCTTGCGGTTCACACGACTATGCCGTCCAGCATATTAACCCACAGTGTCACACCAGGACTCCAAAAATTACAAGTACTCCCTGACTTATATCTGAGTTACGACAAACCACACTTAACTATTATTATCTGGAATCTTCTTTTTGGTATATCTTATTGTTAATAATGGGAGTGCGGCAGCTCCATACAATAAGCACTGGATTATGGACCACAAGGTCTGCTATTCGAGCCCACCATCTATTCCACTGGAGAAAGATGTAGGAGCTTTCTGCTCCTACAAAGATTTAAAGCCTAGGAAACACTACTGCTATTGTTGTTAAGTGCTGTTGAGTCAGCTCCAACTCATAGTGACTCAGTATAGGGTTTCTAAGGAGTGTCTGGAGGGTTTGAACTGTCAACTGTGAGGTTAGCAGTGCCATGTTTATCCTACAACACTACACCAGATCCCCATATACAAGATTACTATGAGTTGGAACCAACTTAATGGTATGTAACTAAGATGTTATTCTCAGATGGTCAAGATGTTTACTGGCAGGCATTCAAAGACTAGATTTATGAAGATACTGTAATAAAAGGCAATAACAATGAAAAGTTTCTTTTAAAAAAAGTATTTGACTTGGTCAGAACTGCCACAAATGGAGTTGTTAGAATGGAACCCTGTAATAAGTTGGGGACATGTTTTGAAGAAAAAAAATTTTTTGAATAACAAAAGCAAAACAATAAAGTATAATGTAGAAAGTCTTCTGTACCCTCAGTGAAGATGAGCATATTTTAGCTTGTTGTTGTTGTTAAGTGCCATTGAGTCTATTCCGACCCATAGTGACCCTGTATAGGGTTTCCGAGGCGTGGTTGGTGAGCCTGAACTGCTGACCTTGAGGTTCAAACTGCCTTTGCAATACAACACATTAATTCACAGTGCTACACCGGGAGTCCATATTTTAACTAAGTTATTTGAATTATATATCAACAGGTATCCACAGAAGTATCCACAAAATATTTTAACTGAGTCATTTGACTCATATATTCAGCACTTACTCATACATTCAACAAATATTTACTAAGCACATGCTGTAGAAGGAGCAGTTATCAAATGGTGAAGAAAAACACAAATATCCTGCCCCCATATAGATTACATCCCAGTGGATTAATATTATTAATTCAACCCTCTTAGTCTTTGACTCCCAAACAACTTTCTTTTTGAACACATATTGCTAGGAAGCAGCTGCGTGAATGTTTGTGTTTGGGGGCCACAGCCTACCTTTTAAGCCATGTTTCAAGCAATGCTCCATCACCACAAAGAACTGTTGGAGAGGTGCATAATCAGAGTCCAGAGTCCTCCCCAAGTTGAGAGCTGATTCAATCAAGCCCTTGATACTCAGCTTGGCCATGTTCATCAGGTTCATGCGTTCGTTAGCCATGAGATAATTAGGATCTGCAGTCAAATGGGAAGAGGGTAAAGCTAGGTTACCAAAAAGTACATTGAAAATTTAGTGTAACTTCATTGTGCTGGCATTTGTAATGATGATGTGAAAGTAACTGCAAATAAAATTGCTGGTGTTTTGCTTCTAAGTAAATATCCAAAGGAAGTTAAAACCCAAAACCCAGAGATTGTATACCAATATTCATGGCAGTACTGTTCACAACAGACAAAAGGTAGAAAATAACTGTCCATCAATGAATGAGTGAATAAATGAAATGCGATATATATATATATATACTATTAGCCATAAAGGGAGATGAAATCTTGATACATGCTTCAACATGGATAAACTTTGAAAACATTACGCTGAGTGAAATAAGTCCATCACAAAAGGACACACAGTGTATGACCCCATTTATATGAAATATCTATAGTAGTCAAAGGTATAGAGAACACATTTTATTATCAGAGATGGAAAGGAAGGGTATAAGGGAGTTATTCCTCAGGGAACTGAATTCCTGCCATGGGCAATAGAAAAATGTGAAAGCATACAATGATGATAGTTGCACAAGATGCTAAAAGTAGTTAATGCCACTGAATTGTATGAGGGGGCTACACAGAGCCTGTAGAAAATGCAATGAAAAGATAACTGAATTTTTCCATGAACTTTTTGAAGCCCCCTTATAAGTGTAAAAAAATGCTGAAATTCCAAGTGTTTTGTTATATGTAAGGAGACTTCCAAAAGTCTGTGGATAAATGGAATTGAAAGAAAAAGTCATTTATCCACAAACATTATAAACTCTCTTCGTATGTATTACTAGTACCCCCCCACACACACACATACACATACACAGACTACCTGCCTAATGGCAAGAATTATGGCAGTATTATCACACTAGATGATCAGTGTTGTTAAGTGCTGTTAAGTTGGTTCCGACCCATAGTGACCCTTTATAGAGTTTCTAGGAGCAGCTGCTGAGCTTGAATTGCCAACCTACGGTTCAAACTGACTTTGCAGCTGAGTGCATTAACTCATAGCACCACACCAGGACTCCACAGGATCAGTAGTCGTGTTCTTTCCCCCATATAAATGCAGTTTAAAAAAAGATATCAGTTCCCTTAAGAATGTCTTGATGCAGTAGTAAAGATGAGTTTATCAAATTACAACCCTCCAGTACTTCTAATATTCTCATCACTGCTTCTATCACCACCCTGAAACTCAACCTCTATCATACTTCACACTCATCTTTCTTCTTCCATTCTTGCCTTGTCCACCTCATTCTCTACAGTTTGTCTGCAATGTTCTAAAAATAATGTCAACACGGAAAAGAAAAGGATAAATAATTTAACCAAACCTTTTATGCTAATTCAAACAAATTATTATACGTAGTTGTTGTTCTCAAGTGCTGTCGAGTC
>NW_006408772.1:2969458-2974293 GCF_000296735.1 Chrysochloris asiatica | reverse complement strand
TGGTATTTTCAATAACCTCACACGCATGAGAAAGCTGGACAGTAAATAAGGAAGATCGTAGAAGAATTGACGCATTTGAGTTATAGTGTTGGAGGAGAATATTGAAAGTGCCATGGGCTGTCAAAAGAACCAATAGATCCGTTTTGGAAGAAGTGCAGCCAGAGTGCTCCTTGGAGGCCAAGATGGCTAAACTTCATCTCTCATCCTTCAGACATATTGCCAGGAGGGATCAGTCGCTGGAGAAGGATATCATGTTTAGTTATAAGTAGTACTAGAACTTAATTAATTCCCAACTTGCAAAGACTAACAGAATTTGTGGTTCTCATCAACTACACAGATAATCTTTTGAAGGAAGGGACCAAGTATGACTTTATCTGGCAGAACTCACATGTGGCAGGCACTCACTACTTTAATTTATTGTTGCTTATCCTGAGGACTGCTCCTTACAATTAGGATCTTCATTATTCCTTATTACCATTTTATCCAATCATCACCATTTTACAGGGGATGGAGCTTAAAGAACAGCCGATTGTAAATGGCAGAGCTAGACTCCAGACCTTGTTTGTTCATCTCCGGACTCTAGACTCTTGAACACTATTATCAATTTACAAATTAGTCACTGAGTTCAAGTAATGTCTATCTTTCCCTATTGTTGACCATTCTTTCCCTCCTGTTCACATGATTTTCTTATGATTCCAACTCATGAAGATCTCATACGTGTCAGAGTGGAAGTCTAGTCTACAGGGTTTTCATTGGTAGATATTTCAGAAGTCAGATCTTTCTCCTAAAGTACCTCTGGGTGAACTCAAACCTCCAAATTTTTGTCTAGCATTAGAGAACACTAACTGTACCAACCAGGCAAGTAGTAATAAAATGATGCTTTTAAAATACAATTAAACCACTTAACAAAAAAAACAGTTACCATTTTATGTAAAGTATCCCAAGTAATTTTCTTCATGTTTTTATTTATATCTGCTTTCACAGTTAATTAAGTAGAATCAAATGGTTAAATTGTTAGCTAATCTCCATTAAGCTTAAGGACTCATAAACCTACAATGGTAACTATACACATTCTGGTTTGTTGTAGTCTTTTAAGGCATAACAAAAATAACTTTAGAAAAATATGTGAAAGTCTGAATTAGTATAATTACTAGCTGTTTTAGTTACCTTTGTTGTTGTTTAGTTACCTTTGTCGGTACCGACTCATAACGACCTTATGCATAGCAGAATGAAATACTGCCCAATCCTGTTATCTTGTTGTTGTTTTTAAGTACTGTGGAGTCGGTTCCGACTCATAGCGACCCTGTACAGGGTTTCTGAGGCTGTAAATCTTTATGGGAGCAGAAAGCCTCATCTTTCTCCCACGGAACAGCTGGTAGTTTCGAACTGCTGACCTTGCAGTTCACAGCCCGATTCGTAACCACTAGATCCTGTTGCCTAGTGGTGCTATAATAGAAATATTACAAATGGATGTTTTTAACAAATAAATATTTATTCTCTCACAGTTTGTTGTTGATGTTGTTAGGTGCCATTGAGTTGGCACCGACTCACAGTGACCTTATGTACAGCAGATCGAAACACTGCCCAATCCTGGGCCAACCTTACTACTGTTGCCACGCTTGAGTCCTCTGATGTTGTCACTGGGCCAATCCATCTCATTGGGGGTCTTCCTCTTCTTCTCTAACCCTCCACCTTACCAAAAAAGATATCCTTCTCCAGTGACTGGTCCCTCCTGACAATATGTCCAAAGTATGAGAGATGAAGTTTGGCCATCTTGGCCTCCAAGGAGCACTCTGGCTGCACTTCTTCCAAAACAGATCTATTGGTTCTTTTGGCAGCCCATGGCACTTTCAATATTCTCCTCCAACACTATAACTCAAATGCATCAATTCTTCCACAGTCTTCCTTATTTACTGTCCAGCTTTCTTATGCATATGAGGTTATTGAAAATACCATGGCTTGTGTCAGGTGCACCTTAGTCCTCAAGCTGACATCTTTGTTCTTCAACACTTTAAAAAGTTCCTGTGCAGCTGATTTGCCTAATGCAAAATGTCGTTTGATCTCTTGACTGCTGCTTCCATGACTGTTGATACTTGATCCAAGAAGAATGAAGTCCTTGACAACTTCAATCTTTTTTCCATTGATAAGAATGTTATTTATTGGTCCAGTGGTGAGGATTTTGTTTTCTTTACATTGAGATGTACTCCATACCGAAGGCTGTGCTCTTTGATCTTCGTCAGTAAACGTTTTAAGTCCTCTTCACTTTCAGCAAGCAAGGTTGAATCATCTGCATCGTCTCTCAGAGTTTAGGAGGCTAGAAGTCAGAATTCAGAGCTCTGGCTCTGCAGAAAGGTTGTCTCCTTTCAGCATCTGCAGGACCATGATTCCTTGGAGACCTCCATGTGTATTGCCCTGGATCTAGTTAGTGGCACTGGAGGATAAGCACTGGACTGCTACCCAGAAGGTCAAAGGTTCAAACCCAGGAGCCGCTCCTTGGAAACCCTATACAGGGTCACTATGAGTCAACATTTCACAACAATAATGGGTGCTTCACCTAATGAATCCTCCTTCTCTGCTTACTTCTCTAAGATGTTGTTGTTGTTTTGTGCCATGGAGTCGGTTTCGATTCATATCAACCCTGTACAGGGTTTCTGAGGCTGTAAATATTTATGGGAGCAGAAAGCTTCATCTCCTGAAGAATGGCTGGTAGTTATGAACTGCTGACCTTGAGGTTAGCAGCCCGATTTGTAAATACTACACTACCAGAGTTCCTTGATACATGATTACACCACTCAAATAGGGTTTTCTTCAGAGTAGGTGAATTTGTGGAGGACAGAATAAGATAACAAGGAGACACTGAAATACATGAAAATCTACCCCCTGAAACATAGCTTTGAAGAACAACTTTATCTGACATTAACTACCAACACTATTACACCAACTTGCATGTATACTTTAGAGTTAATTATCAACCACAGTCAGTGGGGGACGGGAGGAAGGAAGAGATATGTGGATATGTATGAATGCTTGTGAAGAGCTACTGGGCTCCCCAGTTAAGGCCTCTCAAAGTATGTCAAGAGGCTATACTTATGATTGGTTGAATAGCTGCCCATATGTGCTATCTTCTCTGTCTCAAGACTGTACATCATTAATTCAAGAAACTAAAAACAAAATTAAACAATACTGAGATCAATGTTTATAACCTGATACTAACCCATTAAGAACTAGTCATGTGAGGACAGTAAATTTGGAGTATCTAACAAAAATCATGCTTTGAGACAATTTTCCAAACCTGATGATGGATTTGCAATCTTTTGATATAGTCTCAGTTTATGTGTAAGAAATCTGGTTGGGGCCTGGGGTACATACACCGCTTGTAGTAAAATTCTGAATTGTTGTTGTTGTTGTTTTAAGTGCCAGCAAGTCAGACTCATAGTGACCCTGGATAGGGTTTCCAAGGTGCAGCTGGAGAGTTTTGAACGTCTGACCTTGTGGTTTAAATTGACCTTGCGGGCCAGTCCTTGATGCCAGAGCACCAAACCAGGACCATATACACAACCAAACTATTTTTTAGAAAATATTCTCTTAATCTTGGCACTGTTGACATTTTGGACTCCGGGTATGGTGCTGTAGGATCAGCACTGGACTGCAAACCACAAGGTCGGTACTTACCAGCTACTCCTCGGAAAACCTGTACAAGGTCCTCAGAAGTGACTTGAGGGCACTTATCAACAATAACATGGACATTTTGGGCCAGAGAATTATTTGCTGTCAGAGATTGTCCTTTCTATCCACTAGATGTCAGTAGCACCCTCCAGTTAGGAAATGGGGGGTGGGGGGGTGGGGAAGGACTCTAGAAGTTCTGGTAAGGAGCTCTGGTAGCACAGTGCTTACAAATCGGGCTGCAAACCTCATGGTCAGCAGTTCGAAACTACCAGCTGTACCACGTGAGAAAGATGAGGCTTTCTGCTCCTGTAAAGATTGATAGCCTCGGAAACCCTGTACAGGGTCGCTATGAGTTGGAACCGATTCCACGGTACTTAACAACAACAGAAGTCCTGGTGGATGGTGGGGAGAGGGAGCGGGGTGAACCCAACTGTATGAGTTGAAGGAAAGGAGCAGACTCAAGAGACCAAAGCCATTAGACGTCTCAGGGTTGAGTAACAGAGAGAAGACTGCTATACAAAGAAAACTCCAAAGATCTGCAGAGGGTCACTCTTACGTATTTAGCAGAGTATACTGAACAGCACAGGCGTGTCCAGAAACTAGTTGAGGCCAGGGGAAGAAACACACCTGGAAGGATTAGAGAAACAGAACTCACACAGAGCTGAGAGCAGATTTTTTCCAACCAGCCACACAGGAAATCCTCCTACATTTGGAAGTCATAGTTAGCAAGAAGGGTAGGAATTAAGAACTAGCAAGGAAGTAGAATAACTGTTGTTACCTGGAGGGAATTGCAATCAGATAAACTACTCTGTTCCCCCCAAAAGTTTAAAATAAATAAGTAAATATTGAACATTAACTATGTGTTAGGTATTGTATTTAATGCTAAGAATACAGAGCTAAAAGATCTAGTCTCTGCTACTGATGTACTTAAGATTTCTTGGGAGAGGAAGACAGAATGAAATGACAATCTTCAAGCTCCCGTAATACGAGTACAAATACAGACTTTAGGAGAACAGGGCAGTGTCCTAGAAACACTTGAAATTTCCAGATAAACATCATCTTTGTCAAAGGTCAATTTTATTCAAGAACAAATAAGATATTTTTATACCAAACCACATATGCCTATGGTAGTGGTAGTAGTTATGTGCCATGGAGTCAGTTCCGACTTA
>NW_006408772.1:2940991-2967928 GCF_000296735.1 Chrysochloris asiatica | reverse complement strand
TTTATCTGAAAGCAAAGATTTTAATCTGCAGTGTGATGTCACAGTTTGAATTTTAGAAAAGTCATTCTAGGAGCCTGTGGAAGAAGGAGCAGAGGGCGTGACAGAGTACATGCAGCCTTAACATTATTTTATTGCTTGTCTTTGTGTGAAATATTTGCGTTTTCCTGTGACAGGTTCCAGCTTTTGCAGGTTTCACTGTGATGAGTTACAGACATGGAGCAGTGGAGGAGAGGGAGTTACCTTTGAAAGATGTCCTCAGGGCAAAATGTATGGTGTTTAGGACTGAATGGCCAACTGGACATGAGGAAAGAAGTAGAAAGGAAAATTGAGAGAGACATGCACGTTTCTGGTTTCAGGGATGGAACAGATCATGATACAAAATCACCCTGGTGGGGAACTGGCAGGAACACTGGACTAAAGAAGTCATATGGTAGTGACTATAACAGTAAAATAATAAGTTATATTAATTGATTTTCAAATCAAAGTTCTTTTAAAAGCATATTATGGCTTTTCATTTTAACTCTTCAGGACTGCTAATTTCCCATGTGACGACATTTTAATAAACTTTAGACACACGTTACTCTTTTGGTTAACAGCGATAGCAAAGTCACAGAGCTAAGAGGGACAATGAGTCATACTGCTCTGTCACCTGACCAAGACTTTGTCTCTTTAAGGTGAAATGACTAATGTTCATACAGCAAAATCTTAAAACATTTCCAGAAAAAGTGAAAAAACAATAATGTACATTATTTTAGTATTGTTACATTGCACCTAATTTTTGAGAAAGTAAAACTAAGCTAAATGCAATGTACACAGTATTTACTCCACAGAATTTCTAGGTTTTCAATAGATCAAAGCTTTTATCTTACATGTGAAACAAAACAGCTGTCATACACCAAAGTTCATTAGTGACTAGGACTCCTGGTGTGGCACTGTGGGTTAATGCGCCAGACTGCAAAGCTGTTTGAACTGCAAGGTCGGAAGTTCAAGCTCACCAGCTGCTCCTTGGAAACCCTGTACAGGGTAGCTATGGGTCAGAACCGACTCAACGGCACTTAACAACAAAATAACAATCAAGGTTCCGAGACAGTGGGGGGAAAGGGATTCCCTGTTTAGGAGGCACTGAGTTACTGCTTATGGTAATGAAAAATGTGTCAATATATATTAGTGATGGTTACACATGATTAATATAACTGGTGTGGTGCTGCAGGTTAATGCACTAGATTGCAAATTTAGTGTGAACTACAAGGTCGGCAGTTCAAGCTCACCAGCTGCTCCTTGGAAACCCTTTACAGGGAAACTATGAGTTGAAACCAACTTGATGGCACTTAACAACAACACTCAGTTGTGGAGGCGGTGATGGTTTTGTGCCATCGAGTCAGTTCCAACTTATAGAGACCCTGGATAGACCTGGATAGACCTATGTAGACCTACAACAAGTAAAGTTAAAGAACTAGAAATAAAAAAAAAAAATTCTCTAAAAAACAAAGGAGGGAATGCTTTCCTATTCTTTGTGAGGCCAGTATTACCCTGAGACCAAAACCATACAAAGACAGTCTAAGAAAACTAAAGATCAGTATTCCTTATGAATACAGACAGAAAAATTATCAATAAAATACAAACTAGATTTAGCAACAACATAAAAAGATTATACAACATATCCAAGTGGAATTTATCCTAAGAATGCAAGATTGGTCCAAGATATGAAAATCAATCAATGTAACATACTTGTTAAGCGCTGTTGAGTTGGTTCTCATTCACAGTAACCCTGTATAGGGTTTCTGAGGCTTTAAATCTTTGAGGGATCAGAAAGCATCATCTTTCTGCTGTGGAGTAGCTGGTGAGCCACAGACTTTGTGGTTCGCAGTCCAGTGCTTATCATATACATTAAATTAGAGCAATGCTCCCCAAAATCCTTTCAAGTTTCCAGTTGGTCTTTTTTTTAAAAAAAAAAAAAACCCACAAAATTGACAAACTGATCATAAAATCCACACAGACATGCAAGGGATCCAGAATAATCAAAAACAATCTTGAGAAAGAACAAAGTTGGTCGACTCACACTTTCTGAGTTTAAATTTTCTTATAAGGGAACAGTAATCAAAACAGTATAGTACTAGTATAACAGATGCATAGATCAATGGGATATAGTTGAGAATTAAGAATAAAAATACATATATTTATGGTCAAGTTACTTTTAAAAGGTGACATGACAATTCCATTGGAAAAGAACAGTCTTTTCAAGAAACAGTACTGGAAGAATTGGATACCCATGTGCAAAAGAACAAAGCTAACAATGACTTCACACCATATTATAAAAATTAACTAAAAATGGTTCAGAGCTCTTCAAGTGTAAGAGCTAAAATATGAAACACTGGAAAAATTTTCTTTATCATGGGTTGGGCAACAACTTCTTAGATATGACACTCAACTAAAAATAAAGAAAAGAAAAAATAGACAAATTGGACTTCATCAAAAATAAAATCTTTGGCACTTCAAAGACATCATCAAGAAAATGAATAGAAAACCCACAGAACAATCAAAAATAAAATCTTTGGCACTTCAAAGACATCATCAAGAAAATGAATAGAAAACCCACAGAACAGAAGAAAATAATTTACAAATCAGGTGCTGTCCAGTGGATTGTGACTCATGATGATTCATGTGTTACAGAACAAAACTGCTCCTAGTGCTTAAGGAGTTGGGCTGCCAACATCAAGGTCAGCAGTTCGGAACTATCAGCCATTCCACGGGAGAAAGATGAGGCGTTCTGCTCCCGTAAAAGATTTACAGCCTCAGAAACTCCATGCAGGGTCGCTATGAGTCAGAACTGACTCCGCGGCACATCACCACCACCATAAATAGAGTTTTCTTAGCTGGAATCTTTTATGGAAGTAGTTCGCCTGCCCTTTCTTCTGTGGGACCGTAGGGGCGATTTGAATAGTCAACCTTTCCTTAAGCAGCTGATTGCAAACTACTTGTACTACCAGGGCACTTTTTAAAATCTAAAGTAAGGCAAAATAAAAACCGTAAGCACTTGTTCTAATGCACCTACAAATTCAACTTAAAGACACACATAGAAAAGGATCTTGTAGAAGGAGATTGAGTGTAATCAAAAAGTGGGAAAAACTCAAAATACAATCAACTGATGAATGAATAGAGAAAATGGTATAAGTCTGTACAATGGAATCATATTCAGCCAAAAAAAATGAAATTAAGTTCTCCAACATGATGAATTTTGGAAACATCGTGCCTAGTCAAAGAAATCAGACACAAAAGGCCACATATTACATAATTTCATTTCCAGGAAATGCCAGACTAGGCAAATATTTAAAGACAGAAAGAAGAATAGTGTAAGAGGGACAGTAACTACTAATAGGAGTAGGTTTCTTTCTTGGATTAGATATACTGAACGTTCTGGGATTGAATAGTATTGAAGAATGCAAAACTTTGAGAATGTACTAAAAACCACTGAACTGTACACATTAAGATGGTGACTTTTATCATATATGAATTATATCTTAATGAAGTTGTTATTAAAAAATTTAAAAGTTTATGGATATAGCAATGTACATCTTATACAGATTCTAACTGAAACAAGCCAACTAAAAAAAGGCACATTTGAGACAATAGGTAGACCTTGAACATAAATGAAATATTAGATAATATAAAGAAATTATTGTTAATTTTGTTAAATATGGCACTAAAATATTTATAGATAATAAGATATAATGTTTGAAATTTGCTTTAGAATGTAAAAAAAAACCACCAAAATTATAGAGGAGATGAAAAAAAGATCTCTAATTTGATCAAATCCATTATCCATTCCTAACAAAAACTCAACAAACTAGGAGTAGAGGGAAATTTTCAACATATTAAGGACATTTATACAAAACAACAGCCAACATTATTCTCAATGGAGAGAAAAAAAATCCCCTTTATGAACAGGAACCAAAGATGCCTTTTTTCATCACCGCTGCTATTCAGTACTGTGTTAAAAGTCTTAGCCAGAGGTATAAGGCAAGATAGGGAAATCTGATGTTGTCAGGTGCCATTGAGTTGGCACCGACTCATAGCAAACCTATGCACAGCAGAACGAGACCTGATCCTGGATCAACCTCACTATTGTTGCCACGCTTGAGTTCAGCGATGCCTCCACCTGGCCAATCCATCTCGTTGGGGGTCTTCCTCATTTTCTTTGACCCTCCACTTTACCAAACATGATAGAGAAATTAAAGGCATCCAAATTTTCAAAGAAATAAAACTCTGCAGACAATATGATCCTATACATTCCAAAAATTCCAAAGATTAATGAGCAAGAAAATTATTGAAACTCTTTGAAAGATTCAACAAAGTGACAGGGTACAAGACCAATATATAAAAACCAGTTGGATTCCTCTCTAGTAATAAAGACAGCTCTGAAAAGGAAATCAGGAAAACAAGACCATTCACAATAGCCATCCAAAAGATGAAATATTTACGAATAAATCTAACCTGCAAAACAAAACATCTATAAAAAGCAACCTACAAAACACTACAAAAAGTAATCAAAACAGACTTACAAAGATGGAAAAATGTACCAGGCTCATGGACAGGAAGACTTAGCATTGTGAACACGTCAACACTACCCAGAGCAATCTATAGATACAAGGTAATCCCAATCCAGCTTCCAATGTCATTCTTTAAAGAGAAGGAAAAACTGATCACTAACTTTACATGGAAGGGAAAGAGACCTCTGATAAGCAAAGCATTACTTGAGATGAATTAAGCAGGCGGTCTCTCATTTCCTGATCTCAAAATTTACTATACAGTGATCAAAACAGACAGAGTGGTCAAAACAGCCTGGTACTGGTACAATGAAAGATACGAGAATGAGTCAAAAATTATCTTCACTCTGCCTGTAGAATTTATTTTAATCAACAAATACAGCATTTTCCAATATAACTTCCTTGTTCTTTAACACATTTTGTCCATCTGTCAACAAGCTTTCATATTCTCTAATTAAAAAATATTTTAGGCTGAGCTTTGAGCAGTGAATGCCCTATTATCTTTATTTTTTCATCAGAGGTGAATCTTCGTCCTTGAAGGGCTGCTTTCAGAGAACCAAACAGGTGAAGGTCCAATAGAGTTAAGTTCAGGATTATAATTGTTCAGGACCATTGTTGTTGCTGTTATTAAGTGCTGTCGAGTCACTTCTGATCCACAGAGACCCTGTATAGAGTTTCCAAGGAGCGGCTGGTACATTTGAACTGCTGACCTTGCAGTTCAAACTGGCCTTGTGATCTAGGGCTTATCCTACAGCACCATACCAGTCCTCCAATTAGCCACTGCTATTGTTGTTAGTGCCGCTGAGTTGGTTCTGACTCACAGAGACCCATACCGACTCTGTATAGGGTTTCCAAAGACCAGCTAGTAAGCTTGCACTGCCAACCTTGTGGTTCAAACC
Organism: Chrysochloris asiatica; assembly: GCF_000296735.1. NCBI lineage: Eukaryota > Metazoa > Chordata > Mammalia > Afrosoricida > Chrysochloridae > Chrysochloris > Chrysochloris asiatica. The sequence goes on along the minus strand of NW_006408772.1, from coordinate 2,962,485 downwards.
AACCTTGCGGTCCAGCGCACTAACACGCAGTGTCACACCAGGACTCCAATTTGCCATTTTAAAGTCCCATAAGCAATGGAGGATGGTATTAGTGTCTCCACATTCTCTCCAGCATTTGTTGTGAGGCTGTGGAGAGACTGATAGCATCTGACATTGCCCATGGGACTGTAAAATGGTTCAACTACTCTGGAAAAATGGTATGGTGCTTCCTCAGAAAGTTGGAAAAAGCAACACTGTATGACCCAGCAATCCCTCTACTTGGTATATATCCACAAGAAATATGAATCAGGAAACGAGTAGACATATGCATACCGATGTTAACACATGTCAACTTGGGTGATGGGGATGACAATATACAAGAAGAGGAATGCTGAAGACAGGTGAAAACACAGGAAGGTATGCAAAGGCTAAAGGGGATAGAGATAAAGAGTGATATAAACACAACCTGGTAAAAACAGTGCTCTCTGTGCAGATACATGGCAGAGATACAGGTTGAACAGGTATGGAAGGAATTGTGGGATATGTATATATGTTTACATATGCCACAAATATATAAGAGTTTGAAGGAGGGTATTTATACATGGATTACCACAGGGAGGAAGTGGAACAACTGTTACTGCATGAAGGGGATTGCAATCATTGAGATGTAACAAAGAATATAATTTGTTGACTGCAAACCCCATGATCTTGTCTGTAAACCTTCACTCAATTCACAAGAAAAAGTTTTAAAACATAAAAATGGACAGTGGACATGAACAGACACTTTATCAGAGAAGACACTGAGGCTGACAACTAACATGAAGAAATGGTCACAATCATTAGATACTAGAGAGACAGCAAAACAAACAAGGTATCATCTCACCTCAGCACTAATAGTAAAGTTAAAAACACCACCACCAACAAATGCTAATGACGATATGGAGAGACTAGGACCCTCCTACATCGCTGGTGGAACTGTAAAATGGTGTAACAACTATGGAAAACAATATGAGGCTTCCTCAAAATGTTAGAAATAGAAATACCATATGACCCAGCAATCCCTCTACTTGGAATATATATAAGAAATATGAGCCAGGACATGAGTAGATATGCACACTCATGCTCATGGCAACGTTATTCCTAAAAGCAACAAGATGGGACAGTCTAAGTGGATAAACAAACTCTGGTACATACACAAAATGGAATATTATACAAAATTGAATAACAATGAATCTGCAAAACATCTGATAACAAGGATGAACTTGGAGGACATAATGCTGAGTGAAATTGGTGGTGGTTATGTGCCATGGAGTCAGTTCTGACTCATAGAGACCCTGTACAGGGTTTCCGAGGTTGTAAATCTTTATGGGACCAGAAATCCTCATCTTTCTCCTGTGGAACCGCTAGTAGTTTCGAACTGCTGACCTTGAGGTTAGCAGCCTTATTTGTAACCACTTATGCTAATCACAAAAGGACAAATTGTAAGACAACACTATTGTAAAAATTTAAGATAAGGATTTCATGCGAAAAAACAACAACATTCTTTTATGGTTGCCAGGGGTTGGACAGAAGAAAGATTAACTCACTGGCTAGAAGGTAGATGAATGTTAGCTTGACTGATGGGGAAGGCAATATACAAGAAGTGAGAGGTTGGCAGAAGAATGATAAAAACAATTGAAGACACGGAGAAGTATGCAATGGTTAAAGGGGATAGAAATAAATAGGAGCTCTGATAGCATAGCGGTTATGAGTCAGGCTACTAATCTCAAAGTTAGCAGTTCAAAACTACCAGTTATTCAGCGGGAGAAAGATGAGGATTTCTGCTCACATAAAGATTTACAGTCTCAGAAACCCTATACAGAGTCGCTATGAGTCAGAACCAACTCCATGGCACATAACCACCACCATCCAACATATACACAAGCCTGGAACAAAAGTGTTCTGCAGGTAGATACTTGGATAGATACACACAGGCTGAACAGGTATGTGAGGGAGAGTGGGACTATAACCACAGATATTTCAGGGTTTGAAAGAGGTTTTTGCACATGGTATTTACCTTTGCTGCAAACACACCTATGAACCGGTGGAGCATACTGTTGTTAACTGCCATCTAGTTGGCTTGGACTCACAGATACCCTGTGCACAACAGAAAAAAACACTATCCCGGTCCTGCACCATCCTCACAGTTATTATACTTGTGCTCATTGCCACTGTGACAGTCCTTTTCGTCTTCCTCTTTTTTGCTGAACCTCCACTTTACTAAGCATGATGTTCTTCTCCAGAGACTGCTCCTGCCTACAAATATGTTGGAAGAATGAGAGTCGAAGTCTCTCCAAACTTGCTTCTAAGGAGCATTCTGGTTGCACTTTTTCCAACATACACTTGTGTTTGTTCTTCTGGCAGTCCATGGTACTTTTTAAAATTCTTCCTCAACACCATAACTAAATGCATCAATTCTTCTATAGTCTTCCTTATGTTCAACTTTAATGTTCAACTTTCATATGCAAATGAGGCTACTGAAAATACCATGGCTTGACATGTTTAGCCCTGAGCACATTTACTGAAATCTTGTGTAGCAGATTTACCTAATGCAATACATTGTTTGATTTCTTTTGACTGCTGTTTCCATGAGTGTTGATAGTGGATCCAGGAAAAATTAAATCTTTGACAACTTCAATTTTGTCTCCAGATTATTTATTGGTCCAGTTGTTAAGAATTTTATTATCTTATTGAGGTGTAACCCATATCAAAGGCTGTGGTCTTTGATCTTCATCAGAAAGTATTTTAAGTCCTCTTCGCTTTTAGCAAGCAAGCAAGCAAGCAAGGTTGTATCATCTGCATATCGCAAGTTGTTAGTGAGTTCCTCCAATCCTAACTCCACATTCTTCTTCATATAATACAGCTTCTTGAATTACTTGCTCATTCAGTGTCCCCTTGTTCTGTTCAAAGTACTGCCTCTTGGTCTGTGTACAGGTTACCTATGAGCACAATAAAGTGTTCTAGAATACCCATTCTTCACAATGCTATCCATAGCTTGTCATGATCCACACAGTTGAAAGCCTTTACATAGTCAATAAAACACAGGTGAACATGTTTCTGGTATTCTCTGCTTTCCACCAAGATCCATCTGATGTTATCAATGATTCGTTCCAAGTTCTCTCCTGAATCCAGTTTGAACCTCTGTCAGCTCCTTGTCAATATACTGTTGTGACCATTTTCAGTTTTCTAACTCCAAGTCTTTGCACATTTCTTTAAAATACTTGACTTTGTCTTCTTGAGCTGCCCTTTGAAATTTTCTGTTTAGCTTTTTTACCTCCTCATTTCTTCCATTTGCTTTAGCATCTTTACAGTGGAAAGCAAGTTTCAGAGTCTCTTCTGACACCCATTTTGGTCTTCTTTCTTGTCTTGTTAATGACCTTTTTGCGTTCTTCCCCTATGATGTTCTTGATGTCATCCCACAAGTGTCTAATGCATCAAATCTGTTCTTGAGGTGATCTCTAAATTAAAGTGGCATATGTTCAAGTTCATATTTTGGCTCTTGTGGACATGTTTAACTTTTTTTCATCTTTAGTCTGAACTTGCATATAAGCAACCGATGGTCTGTTCTACAGTCTGCCCCTGGCACTGTTCTGGCTGATGATATGGAGCATTCTTCCCACAGATATGTTGCTGTTAAGTGTTGTCGAGTTGGTTCTGACGCATAGCGGCCTGTTTGAAATCTGGTGCTGATTCTACAGTACCACACCAGATATAGTCAATTGGATCCCTAGGTATTCTGTCTGGTGAGGTTCATGTGTATAGTCATTTTTATATTGTTAAAAAAAAAAAAAAAAAGGATTTGCAATGAAGAAGTCATTGGTCTTGCAAAATTCTATCATGCAATCTCCAGCATGTTTCTATTACTAAGGCCACCACGTTTTCCAACTACTGATCCTTTTTCTTTGTTTCCAATCTTCACATTTCAATCAGCAGTAACTATCAATACATCTTGATTGCTTTTTTGCTTAATTTCAGACTGAAGAAGTTGGCAGAATTCTTCAGTTTCATTATCACTGGCTTTAGTGGTTAGTGTGTGAATTTGAATAAAGTGTTATGAACTGATCTTATTTATTTGTTGTGTTAAGTGCCATACAGCCAGTTGTGACTCATGCAACCCTTGCAGGATTTCCAAGGAATGGCTGGTGAGTTTGAACTACCGCCCTTTCAGTTCAAACTGACCTCGTAGTCCAGTGATTATCCTATAATACAATGCCAGGATTTCATACAGGTATTATCCTATCACAAACAACATTATCCAAGATAGATCTTGAAATGTTCTTTCTGATGAAGAATGCAACATCATTCCTCTTCAATTTGTCATTCCCAGCAGGGTAAACAATATGATTGTCAGATTCAAAATGGTCAATACCAGTGCATGTCAGTTCACTAATGCCTAGGATATCATTGGAAACTTCTAAGATATTATCAAACTTAAGGCAATGCATTGCTAGACCTGGGGGCTCAAGATGCAGGGGACATGATGTTCGATTGGCATAACATAGTCCACAAAGATAATGCTTTAAATCCTACCTTGTAAGTAGTGACTATGACAGGAACAGATTAGGTGTCCCTTGCCTGGTCCACACCAAAGTAAAGATGGAACCACAATACACCGATGGAGACAGAACACTGACCACAAAAATCCCGAACACACCTTGCAGTTTAGGACTCATTCTTTGCATGAACTTTTATTGTATACTAACTTACTGTAGTTATCATTAACATGCATCCACCCATGCATACAATTAAAAACTCTGGACTCAGCATTCAACATTCGATACATATGCAGAAAAGGGATGATGAAATCCAACTAAGACATCCCAAACAACTCCACCTAGGGAAAACAACTCCCTTAGGAGAGGAGTCCTGAGTTTATTAAAACCTTGCTCGCCAATTCCTTGGAGTCTTCTACACTCACAGAGACAGACAGACCCACTTCTATTTCTCTGAGGTATACTATCCCTTTCCAATAAATCTTATGAGTGAAGACCTAGTGTGCTTGCATCCTTGAGAAGCAATGACACCAGCTAAGTTTGATTCTTCAGATTTATGGAGAGGGGGACCAGGGTACATGTGACAATAATGTCCTTTGTCTCTGACCTAGGAGTCTTGTGTCTTCTATCAGAATCCAAAAAACAGTTGTTGTTGTTGTTGTTATGGGCTGGCAAATCTGATCTGACTCAGGGCCATTTTACATGTAACAGAATAAAATATGGCCCAGTATTGTGATATTCTCAGAATGATTTGTTGCTGTGTTTGATTCCATTGTTGCAGTCAACGTATCAATCCATCTCACTGAGGGTTTCCCTCGGTTTTTTTTCTTGCTAACTCTCTACACCAAGCATGATATTTTTCTCTAGCAACTGGTCCCTCCTGATAATACATCCAAAGTAAATCAAAGTCTGGTTATCTATGCTTCTAAGGAACATTCTGACGATACTTCTAATAAGGCAGCTTTGTTCATTCTTCTGGCAGTCCATTCAATATTCTTCAGACACACCACAATGTCTTCCTTTTCCATTGTTCAGCTTTCACATGCACGAGGCGATTGAAAATACCGTGGCTTGGGCTGGGTGTACCTTAGTCATCAAAGTGATATCTTTGCTTTTTAACACATTAAAGAGATCTTTTGAGGCAGATTTGCCCAATGCAATAAATACATCATTTGATTTCTTGACTACTGCTTCTATTGGCATTGATTATTGATCAAGGGTAACTTCAATTTCCTAGACATTTATCATGATATTGCTTATTGGCCCAGCTGTAAGAATTTATGTTCAGATGTAATCCATACAGAAGTCTATAGTTTTTTACTTTCATCAGTAAGCACTTCAAACTACCCTCAATCTTCACAAACAAGGCTATGTCATCTGTATCTCTCAGGTAGTTAATAAGTCTTCCTCCATTCTTGATGCCACGTTCTTCTTCATATAGCTCAATTTGTCAAATGATTTGTTCAGTATATAGACTGAGTAACGTAGAAGAACATATCTTACCATACATCTTTTCAAATTTTAAACCACATAGTATCTCCTTGTTCTGTTCCACCACTATCCCATGATCAACATACAGATTCTGCATTAGCATAATTATTTGGGAATTTCAATTCTTCACAGTGTTATTCATAATTTGTTAAGATCTACATCATAAATGTCTTTACACAGTCAATAAAACACATGTAAACGTATTTCTGGTACTTTCTGCTTTTGGCCAAGACCCACCTGACATAAACAATGACATCCCTATTCCATTTCCTGGATCTGGCTTAAACTTCTGGCAGTTCCCTGTTAATGAATGGTTACCGTCATTTTAGAATTATCTTTAGCAAAACTATGCTAGCCTGCAATATTGATGTTGTTCATTATTTTCTGCATTTGGTTTGACCACCTTTCTTTGGAATAAGCACAAATATGGATCTCTTCCAAGCCAGATAGCTGTCTTCCAAATTTCTTGACAAAGACTATTAGGAGCTTCCAGCATTACATCTATTTGTTGAAGCTTCTCAATTGGTATTCCATCAATTCCTCCACCTTATTTCTCACCAATGCATTCAGCATGGCTTATATTTTTTCCTTCAATACCTTTGTTGTTGTTATTATAAGTTGGTACCAACTCATAGTGACCTAATGCACAACAGGATGAATCATTGCCTAAGTCAATCTCACAATTGTTACTACACTTGAGCCCATTGAAGCTGCCACTCTGACAACCCATCTCATTGGAGGTCTTTCTCTTTTTTTGCTGACCATCCAGTTTACCAGGCATGATGTCCTTCTCCAGGGACTTGTCTCTCCTGAAAGCATACATGTCCAAAGTATGAGATATTAAGTCTGGCCATCCTGACTTATAAGGAGCATTCTGGTTGCACGTCTTACAATACAGATGTGTTTGTTCTTCTGGCACTTCATGGTACTTTTAATATTCTCCTCCAACACCATAACTAAAACGCATCATTTCTTCAATGGTCTTCCTTATTCACTGCCCAATTTTCACATGCCGATGAGACTCCTGGTGTGGTGCTTTGGGATCAACACTGGACTATGACCCACAAGGTTTTCAGTTCAAATTCACCAGCTGTCCCTTGGAGACCCTATACAGGGTCACTATGAGTGGGAATCGACTCAATGACACTTAACAACAACAACAATGAGACTATTGGAAATACTATGGCTTGGATCAGGCACACCTTAGCCCTCAAACTGACATCTCTGCTCTTGAACACTTTAAAGAAGTCTTGTGCAGGCAGCAATTTAGTCTAATACATAGTTTGATTTGTTGACTACTGTTTCCATAAGTGTTGATGGTTGATCCGAGCAAAATGAAGTCGATAATGTCACTATTTTCTCCATTTATCTTGATGTTATTTATTGGTCCAATTGCAAGGATTTTTGTTATCTTTAACTTGAGGTGCAACCCATACTGAAGGCTGTGTGGTCTTTGATCTTCATCCATATTGTAAGCTCTCTTTACTTTCAGCAAGCAAGAATCATAGGTTCTTGATGATAATATGCTATGGTCTGTAATGACCAAATACCAAACAATTCTTTTTAGTACAGTAACTCTGTGTATTTGTAACAGGTTAATTTGTTAACTTATACGTAGGGCATACCTCACACCTGACTAAAAAACAAAAAAACATAAATAATAATCTGTCCTTAAATGCTCTGGAATATTGTATGGTTGTGATACAAATGAGACAATATGAAAATATGAATAAAGCAAGATAAATCTCAATATTCTATGAGACTTGAGTCAGATCTTTAATGTCATAAAAATCATAAAAAATATGGTAGACAGTATTCCAGATGGTAGGAGTGCAAGTATGAAGTGAGGTAGAGAAAATGAAAATGGAATGGAAAATACAGTTAGATAGGGCAAAGTCAAATAACACAGGTCTCTAAAACTTGATTTATATATTAATGAAGCAGGCAATGAAGAGCAAATGGATATAAACCATAGGTTACTATAACGTCTTTCAAACTACAAGTCACAAACCACTAATGAGTCAAAGAACTGATTTAGTGCATTCCATTTAGAAAGGTTATATATTGTTTCAAAAAACCTTTTGTTTAAAATATATAAAAATGCTATGTGTACTGAGTTTTGATAATCTATTTTTACAGTAGAACCTGGATCAAAGAAGTCTGAAGAACTTTGATGTTGTGACTAAGATCACAAGCTCTAGCACTAGTCTGCTAGAGTCTCAATTCTACTAGAAAATTTTCTCTTTTAACTTTTTATTTTACGATAAGTATAGAGTCACATGCAATTTTAAGAAATAATACAGAGTTTATTGAGTTACCTCCAGAGGTAACATCTGGCAAAACCACAGCACAATATCAAAACGGACATCCACATAGTCACGACACATAACATTTCTATCACCATTAAGGACCACTTATGCTATCATTTTAGAGCCCAAACCACTCCCCTCCCACCCAAACCTCTCTCCCTCCTTAACCCCTAATGCCTACTAATCTGTTAACCACAAGGCCAGAGTTTCAAACTTTCTAGTTGTTCCATGGGAGCACGATGAGGCTGTCTGCTCCAGTAAAGATTTACAATCTCGGATAGCCTATAGAGCAGTTCTGTTCTGTCCTACAGAGTTGCTATGGTTGGAATCAACGATGGCGGTGAGCTTGGCTTTGGTTTATTGTTCTCTATATGTATAAATGAGAGCATGGTGGCACCAAATGATAAGCACTGGACTGCAAACCACAAAGTCCACAGTTTGACCTTGTGAGCCGCTCCGCAGGAACAAGAGGAGGCTTTCTGCTCCCGTGAAGATGTAAAGCCTTGGAAATCCTATACAGGGTCGCTATGAGTCAGAACTGACTCAACAACACTTAACAACAACATATGTATAAATAGAATATCGGTGTGGCACTGTAAGATAAGCACTAGACTGCTAACCAAAACGCCTCATCTTTTTCCTGAGAAGCAGGTGGTAGATTCAAACTGCTGACCTTGAGGTTAGCAGCCCAACTAAGCTACAGTGTATAACGCACTATGCTAATGGGCAGACAATTTTCATCTACAGAGAGATGGATGACTGCAAATTCACAGAACCTGTTTTAAAGGTTTGTGATAAATGAAGAAAGAAATTCACTATTTATTGAGAAACTAAAGATAGTAAACAATGTGTTTTTTAATATTTTATGCAGTCTTTATACATTTTCTAGTGAGCTTCAAAGCTTTTTCAGACAGATAAGGAGCTCTGGTAGCGTAGTGGTTATGAATCTGGCTGCGAATCGCAAGGTCAGCAGTTCAAAACTACCAGCTGTTCCGCGGGAGAAAGATGAGGCTTTCTGCTCCCGTAAAGATTTACAGCCTAGGAAACCCTGTTCAGGGTCGTTATGGGTCGGAACCGAATCGATGGCACTTAACAACAACAACAACAACAACAACCAGATCTTAGAAAACTGATCAGAATATAAGCAATTCCACCCTAACAAGACACTTGGCATTCTACTAAGGTAGACACATGAAATGTGAAATCAATTAATAGCCTTTTCTGCATCATTGTAAGAAATCATTTCACCAGAAAAAGCTTCAATCTTACAAAAAAGTATAAAAATTAAACAGCTCCAATCTGAAACTTCCTACAGTTTGTTATCTTAAAAAGCAATTGTTCAGGCAAGAGGAAACCAGTGATAACTTCTTCTATAAAATAGCCAACTGCTGCAGCATATCTTTAGCAACAGATAGGAGAAAGAATTAAAACAGTTTAGCTGTTGAAAGTCTCCTGAGTCTACATATTATCAGTTTTCTCAGAGTCTGAAATCAGGATCCTCTGCCACCCTGAACTGTTTTGTTATATGTAGGTTTTACTTTAAAACTAATAATTTTTTTAACACATTTACAAAGTAACAAAAATGAGTACAAAAGTACTCATTTTCATAGTTTCAAAGCTACAAAGAACAGTAAAATTTTAGTGTTTCATATAATTGTGATTGAGTACATGAGGCAACAGAATTAAAAGGACATGAAATAAGGACTTCAAATAAAAGCGAAACAAGTTAAGTCTTTCTTCTGTCTTGTTCTGTTTTTTTTTTTAAACTATATTCCAGGGGGGAAAAAAGTTTTCTGTAAACGAGTTGTTAAGCAACATTACAACATTCCACTAGACTTGTAATTTGCTAAAATCATCAAGGTCCTCATTCAATTCACATCTTCTAGATGTTTTATATGGAAAAACGGTAGCTCTGTAACATAAGTACTGGACTGTGAACCACAAGGTTAGTGGTCTGAGCCCACCAGTAGCTCACTCCATCAGAGAAAGATGAGACTTTCTGCTCCTTCAAAGATTTACAGCCTCAGAAACCTTATACAGGGTTGCTATGAGTCAGACCTGTCTTGGTGGTACTTAACAAAAACACCAGGTATTTTATGTAATATACTGTTGCAGTTCATTTCCCTTTTTAATTTCAACTATAATAACCATTCACAAAAATCTGGCAAAACAAAATTAAAAAGAGACAGCTGACTCTCACAACAGGTTTGACTCTTGCATTAGAACTTTCAATTAAACAAATAAAATTTTACGTGGGCTGAGTGACCAAAATTAAATCCTAAGGACATAGATTATGTTGGCTCTTAGGTAGCATCTTTCTCCAGTATCCTACTGTCATTGTTAAGTGCTTTGGAGTTGGTTCTGGCTCACAGCAAACCCTGTATAGGGTTTCCGAGGCTGTAAATCTTGGTGGGAGGCGAAAGGCTCGCCTTTCTCCCGCAGAGTAGCTGGTGGGGTCAGACTGGTGACCGTAAGGTTCACAGCCCAGTGCTTATTTTACAGAGCCATCATGCTCCTTAGTACTCTATTTGTTGTTGTTGTTAAGTGCCATTGACTCAGTTCCAACCTGTATTGACCCCACATAGGGTTTCTGAGAAGCAGCTGGTGACCTTGCGAATCAAAATGACTTTGCAGTCCAGCGCATTAACCCACAATGCCACAGCAGGACTTCTATAGTACCCAATAGAGAAATGGATTTTAAGTTTTAAACATGTATGATACCTGGTGATGATGATGATGATGACAGCAGCTAATAGTAAACATTCTAGTAAATCAATTCCCTACTCTCTTTTTTTTTTCTGTTCCAGTTATTTGATCTAAGGATTGTTGTCAAATAGATAATTATAATCAGTTACATTAAATGTAGATTCAAACATGAGATAAAGACCTAGCTTGCATACAGAAATGAGATGAAACCTGAGATTGTAATTTGAACTTTATTCAGTGGACAGTGCTGAAGAAGAAGGTATTGCTAAGCATCATAAAAATGAAAAACTGCCTTGGTTCTGTCTAACCCTTGCCACTGAGTTATAGAGCAGAGTAGAACTGCCCCACAGGGTCTTCCCAAGCTGCAATCTTTACAGAAAGGGGCTCTGGTAGTGTAGTGGTTACGAATCGGGCTGCGAACCTCAAGGTCAGCAGTTCAAAACTACTAGCTGTTCCGCGTGAGAAAGATGAGGCTTTCTGCTCCTGTAAAGATTTACAGCCTTGGAAACCCTGTACAGGGTCGCTATGAGCTGGAACCTACTTCCACGACATATAACAACAACAACAATCTTTACAGAAGGAGACTACTACATCTTTCTCCAGTGGAGCAGCTGGTGGGTTCAAGCTTCCAAGCTCTTATTAGTAATTGAGCATTTTAGCCACTATGTCACCAGGGTTCCTTAAGTTCTGTTGAGTGTGACCAAATGTACTGAAGACAAGCCCTGCTCAAAGAGTTTACACTTTCACTGGGGTGATAAACATACCAGCACTACAGAACATGTAAAAAAAAGCCATCTCCAGGTTCTGCAGGGTTTGAGCAATTGAGAAATGGATGTGAACCAAGGTGGTCAGAGAACACTTGATGTTCCAATCTAGATTGAAGGGGTTGAGCAGGTGGCAAAAGGGGAGGGAGGAGGGAGATAAGTATGTGTTCAGGGGGGGATGATACAGGACAAAACAGGAGAGGAGAATGTGGGTGGCTCAAGAGGAGCAAAGCAGTGACTAGTCAGACTATATGCAGCATGAAAGATGTATGTAGTACGGGCATGAGCGCTCAAGTCAAGAGGTAACTTCAGCTGCCTGGGGAAAATGGGAGGATGTAAAATAATACAGGAAAGGGGAACCAATTTGTCTATTTCTATTCTAAAATGTGTAAATCACCCTGAGCTCTATAAAACCTCAGGTGCCAATTACAGAGGAAACAAAGATTTATTTGGGGAACTTTCAGATGTGAGAATAAATGTGATACTTTTCAAAACAATTCCACCAGAAAGGAATGTAATTCTACCAAAAGGAAGACTACTTAGATGACAAAGGTTTTAATATCATGGAAACATACAAATCAGAACAAAATTCCACACTTAAACATTAGATTCCTGGGATCTGGTGGCTTTTTTTGTGGGTTGCTGTGAAATTCACAGAACTGTATTATGTTTGCATATAGGTGATAAAATACCTTTCCAACAAATAACACAGCCACAGAAAAAAATGTGATAGAATGTCCCTTTAAATACTGTTACTTAAATATTCTAAAAGAGCAACAAAGACATACATTAACGGTACTTTACCAGGAACCACAGGTACAAAGATTATAAATGCAGAACTCTGAAGAAAACCTAATACTGTATAAAATATTTATGTAAAATATCTTGGAAAATGTGCTTATTCCAGTTATTGCCTTGGGAAGTAAAACCTAAAGCTGACATTCCCTTTTATGGAAAGCAATAATAGTAATAAAAAAAGCAGCTAGAAAATGAAAAAAAGAAAAGCTGAAAGATGTTGGTGTGGCACGCACCTTCTGTATCATCACGCATTTGCTCCACCAAATCTGTCAAATCCTCCCAAGAGTCTTTGCAAAAGGCAAAAAGAAAGGAAAAGAAAGATAAAATGTCATGCAAGCCAAGAAAGAAAAGAGCGATTAAAAACAAGGTTTCAAAAGAGATTACTGAAAGGGAGGTTCCCAGAACCCAACTCTTTTTGCTTAATCCAGAGATTAACAGTGAAAAGGATTGATACTATACCCAAGGAGGAACAGGGCACCAGCTAAGCAGACAGGTATCAAAACTACCACCAGTAATTTCAAAGTTTCAAATAAAAGGAAGCAAAGATGTATATCCCAGCAAAAAGTAATGAAGATTTCTTTTCCCCATCTAAAATAAAAATTGGGCTGTTTGTATTCTGAGTGTACTATAATATTAATCTCACTTAAGATTTAATTTTGATCACGTCAGTGAAGTTGAAATACATGTGTGGATTATTCTTTAGATTCCGAAGAAATATGACACAAACTTAATCCAAACACTTTTCCTGTTTCTCCACTCAACTTCTGCTTCCCCAAACAAAACAAATAAAGAATGCTGCTTTAAAGATAGACAAATCAGTTATAATTTAATTAAGCCAAAAGTTTATTCAATTTTAATACTGTCTCTTCTATAAATTCAATGATCTTGCACACAGAATATTAGGTATGAAACAAAAGGACAGGAGAGAATGCAGAGGTTACAAGCATAATAGGTACTGATATTTTCTTCTCTTTAAACGATACAAGATTACTACCTATTCTGTAACAGATTTTGGGAATTCATGGAATCAAAAAATACATATACATATGAGTTTCATTCCCTAGTATCTCTGAAACTATAATATTACACAACTATAAATTCATACTTAATTTCATAAAGCCATGCGAAGGTCACATGTGTAAAGTCACACTGAATAAAAGGAAGTTCTCAAAGAATAAAGGAAAACGAAACAGGGAACATGTGCAAAGAATATTTTGTCCAGAATATGCTTCTTTCTTGAAAAATTTGTCACAGAAGTCATCATAGGATCTGAAGTGATTAATATCTTGGAATCATCTTCTAGGAAAAGAATTCGTCTGCTGGCCTATTCTCGGTCGTTTTTAAAGGTATCACTGTAATTAAATTGGTTATTTTTTTAGTTCTGATGTGATGGAGTGATTTACACATCGGCTGTAAGTGTACACTTGGGTTTTCTTAATCAACATGCACAAAGAAAATACATACATATAAAAAGCTAAATATCAGTGTGGGGGAAGGTAGAATTGCCACCGAGTGGTTTTCATTCTGTCTAGAAGGAGGATCTGGTGAAAGGAGATGGGGACAAGACTCTTATGAGTAATTGTTATCAGGACTAAGTGCGATTGTCCCAACGGAAAAGGTAAAAGTTTTGTAGCAAAAAGGGGCGAGTGGTCGATCTTACAGCCCAGGAACCGAGGACCCTGGGACCATCAAGGGAGAAGAGTGGGAGTGGAGTGTGGGACCCTACCCAGAGAAGCAGCGACACCACAGATGGAGGCAGAGATGGAGGCAGAGCAGCTGAAGACTCTAGACTCAAGGAGGGAGAGGGGCTGTGTGCTGGTGGCCGGAGGGCAGGCTTGCAGGGTGTGCCCTTTGGTTGTTTAAATGATTATATATTCCTGAGAGTTTTGGTGCACATCCAAAAAAAAGATCAAAAAACAAAAACAAGGAATAGAAGCAAATACTGTTGAATGATGACACATGATTGTAATCATTGCAATGAAACAAAATACGATGAGTGTAAACTTGATGTTCCCCCATGTAAACTATCACTCAATTCACAATAAAAACTTTTTTTAAAAAAGTTAAATATCAAATTTAAATTTAAGAAAACAGAAGTAGATAGGGAATGTAGTCATGTGATGCCTGGTTAAAGTGGGACTTTTTGAAACCTAGATATACATGGATTATCTGGCTGGGTCAGACATGAGGATGAGGATCTAAAACCTGACCTGATGCCATTAAGTTGATTCCTACTTACAGTGACCCTACAGGATAGAGCAGAATTGCCTCAGTTTCCTAGGGTGTAATCCTCTGCAGAAGCATCTTTCTCCAAAAGAGTGGTTGGTAAGTTTGAACTGCCAAACTTTCAGTTAGTAGCTGAATGAGTATCCAATGAGCCTACAGGGCTGCAGGATGACAATGTTGTTAAGTGCCGACAAGTCAGTTTCAACTCATAGCGAACCTGTATAGGGTTTCCAAGGAGCAGCTGGTGAATTAGAACTGCCGACCCTGCAGTTCAAACTGACCTTGCGGTCTAGCGCATTATCCCAGAGTACCACACCAGGATGAGAATGTTGTTGTTAAGTGCCGTCGAGTCAGTTCTGACCCATAGCGACCCTGTACAGGGTTTACGGGAATAAAAAGCCTCATCTTTCTCCCGCGGAGTGGCTGGTAGTTTCGAACCGCTGACCTTAAGGTTCACAGCCCGATTCGTAACCACTATGCTACCAGAGCTTCCTAGGATGAGAATAGGTACTGCAAAAAAGTATGCAGGTTATCTAGTAAACCTTAAAATATGGCTGCCAATTCAAAATCCTAAAAATTAATAATTTAAAACACTAAGTACAAGAGGATAACACAGAAAACCAGGGCTAAATGCCTAACTTCCGTCAATATGTCAAGCAAGTCACTAAACAGAGGTAGAAATTCAGGAGTCGGAAAACTTAGGCTCCCAACCCAGAACTACCCGTTTAATAACCTTGGTACAATGATTTTACCTCTTTTACTTATATTTATCATCTGTGAAACGGGGCAAAAAACTATCTATCTTTACAGCATTGTTGCAAAGAACAAAAGAGTCCAAAATTTTTAATTTGACGTTTTTCTGACCAAATGCAGAATTTCAAAAATTTTTAAAGGTAAAATAGCACATATAAATATTATCTAACCCCTACCAGGGAGGACTAGAGTGCTCCTGACCCAAGCCGTGGTATTTTTAATAACCTCATATGCACGCTTTTGGAGGAGAATGTTGAAAGTGCCATGGACTGCCAAAAGAACAAACAGATCTGTGTTGGAAGAAGTGCAGCCAGAGTGCTCCTTGGAGCCCAGGATGGCCAGACTTCATCTCTCATACTTCAGACACATTGTCAGGAGGGACCAGTCGCTGGAGAAGGATATCATGTTTGGTAAGGTGGAGGGTCAGAGAAAAAGAGGAAGACCCCCCCCCAGTGAGATAGATTGGCAAAGTGGCAGCAGCAATGGGCTCAAGAGTGGCAACAATTGTGAGGTTTGCTCAGGATCTGGCAGTGTTTCATTCTACCGTGCATAGGGTCGCTATGAGAGGGTACCAACTCTATGGCACCTAACAACAACAACAACCAGGGAGTCCTGGTGTGGTGCTGTAGGATAAACACCGTACCACAAGGTTGGTTTAAATTACAAGGTCAGCAATTCAAACCCATTAGCTACTCTTCAAAAATCCTATACAGGGTTGCTGTGAGTCAGAATAGACTCAGTAGCACTTAACAACAACCCCTAGCAGGGTCCACAACAGTGAGTTACTTCAGCAGAGGACTGAGCAGTGATTTCTTCTGCTCAACATAGATAGGATCACTACAACAGCAAGCTCTGGAAGAGTGCTTCATAGTCAAACACATTAATAATCCCTCAGGGAAATAAATGAATATTCAGATTAAGTTGGATAAACGTGTGTGTCCGAATTTTAAAAAAAAATTATATAAATCAAGTCTGTTTTGTCATTGTTTAGTGCCGTCGAGTCAGTTTTGACCCACAGTAACGCTGTACAAGGTTTCCGAGGAGTAGCTGATGAGCCTGAACCGCCAACCTTCCCGTTCAAACTAACATTGCAACTTTGCAGTCCAGCACATTAACCCACAGTGCTGCACCATGTCTCCTAAGGCTGTTTGGATCAGATTTTACCATCAAATGAATTCAGGTAAGTTTATGAAAAAAAAAAAAAAGACTTGGTTTTTAGGCTTTTTATGGATTTTAAACCTGTGGGTCTGTATATGGTGTGGTGCTGTAGGATAAGCACTCAACTGCAGGATTGGTTTGAACCGCAAGGTTGGTGGTTCAAAACCACTAACCACTCCTTGGAAACTCTACACAGTCATTATGGGTCAGAACTGACTCAATGGCACTTAACAACAATGTATGTAAAGCATCTCACAAATAAAAAGTATAATATAAGGTTTAGTGGTGGTGGTGATGTGCTGTGGAGTCGGTTCCCATTCACAGTGGCCCTGTATAGGGTTTCCAAGGCTGTAAATCTTTATGGGAGCAGAAAGCCTCATCTTTCTCCCGCGGAACAGCTGGTAGTTTCAAACTGCTGCCCCTGAGGTTCGCAGCCCCATTCATAACCACTACGCTACCAGTTTAGCCACTCTTCTTTTGCTGTAAGTGCTAAAATATATGCAGACATATTTGAAAAGTTGCTTTGCTATAATCCTGACTAGATCCTATATATTTTTATATATCATGTAGGATTACATTCACAAAAAATACTCTTTCAATATTATATAAATGTTTAACAGACTTGACATGTGAGCTTGAGAACATCGAAGGGTGAATGTTGCCCTTCTATGTTTTATTTTCTTTGACTACAATGACATAAAAACTCCCTTTATTAAAAAGCAAAATATAAAAATCCTCCAAGATCTGGGTAGAGAAGAGCTCTGTAAGGTGCATTTCTAGGCAGCAATGGTTTGGGGAATACGAGGCAGGTATCCTTTGCCTTGTCCCATCTAGAGCATTTTTCTCTTCCAACCAGACATCTTTTTTTGTTTTGCTTTTTAAATGATGGGCTGCTCAATTACAACTGTCACAAGAATGAAGTTAATTTAACAGAAAGCTCCTAATTTTCATTTAAATAATGTTATTTATTGGTCTAGTTGTAAGGATTTTTGCTTTCTTTACATTGAGGTGCAATTCATACTATAGGCTTTGACCACCATTAGTATTTCAAGTCCTCTTTGCTTTCAGCAAGCAAAGCTGTATCAACTCTGTTTCCAATTTTCACAAAAAACTTTGGTGTGGCACTGTAGCTAAGCACTGGACTGTTAACTACAAGGTAGGTGGTTCAAATCCACCAGCCACTCCTCAGAAACCCCTTCAAACACGAGTGGAGCATGAACGGAGCATGAGATCCGACATAGAAACGCAGGGAAAGCAGAGACAGTGGCAGAAGAGATGGCATGGAGAGCTAGAGCAACTGCTGGCTCTAGGCCCATAAACTGAATAAAAGGCTGCGTGCCTGCGGGTAGGAGCCTTACTTACAGAATGTGCCCTTTGGACATTTAAATGAATATTTTTTGTTGTTTTGTATGTGTACAGCAAATATTTTTGCTTTGTTCATTTGTGATTGCTCCTTATAAGCCTTGATGGCAAGACTTCATTTCTAGTACTTTGTACCTGTTGTCAGAGAGGACTAGTCAATCCCTGGAGAAGGACATTTTGTTTGGTAAAGTGGAGTATCAATGAGAAAGAGGAAGACCTCCAACGAGATAGATTGACACATAATAATTAGCTCAAACATAAGAAATGTGAGGATGGTGCAGGCTTGGGTAGTCTTTGTTCTATTGTGCATAGGGTTATGATGAATTGGGACTAGCCCTTTAGCACCTTACAACAACTACCCCCCCAAAAGATCTGGGTTTTAATAAAGTCATTCTCGGCATGCTCAAGATTTTGTTGTAGGAAAAGAATGGATACCATGCCACTCTTTTATAATCTCAGAGAAAGAGTTGTAAAAGATACTTTCAATGGTGTCCTCTGAAATAATGTCAAATTATTTAAAATAAAATGCTTTGTTATATATACTTTATCAAAATAAAATTAAACAAACAAACAGTCTAGCTTATAAATTAGTCAATGAGGTCCATGGTGGCATAGACAACTCTTGCCTCTTTTCCTAGCACATTTCATTTTCAAGGATTAACAGTTTTCGGGCCTCAGTATGTTCTGCCTGGTCCAAAACATCCTTCCCACTGCAAAGTAAAATATATATGTGTATCACCAAGAAAATGTAACAATTAGAGTTGGTAATACTTGAGCCACTTAAAACATACTGAGTACCTATGGTGATCAAAGGCAACAGAGTTTGCAAAGATGAAATCTTCATATACACGAGGGGGCTTCAAAAAGTTTGTGGAAAACGGAATTAAAAGATAAAGGAATTTTCCTACAAACTTTTGAAGCTGCTCGTATTGTTCCTTGGGAAATCTAAATAACTACAACACATGATAAAAGGAATTGTGATATGAGAGAGGTGTGGTTTAGAGAACTAAGTCAGGGAAGTAGCTAGGTGAATCTGGAATACCACGGAAGGTAAGGCCGGATGAGAAGTGGGGGGATGAGAAACAGGGGCTCTCCAGTCAGTGGATCTTCTAACCTGTCTGAATGACTGCCCGGGCAAAAACAATGTCTCTACCCCACCTCAACCAGGAAGCTAATATTCACGGGGATTTTCAGATCAAAACTTAATATATTTCATATAAGAGCCCTGGTACACAGAGGTTAGCAGCTGCTAACAAAAAATTCAGTGGTTCAATCCCACCAGTCATTCATTCTGTGGGTAAAATATATGGCATTCTGCTTTTCTAACTACTACTGCCTTAGAAATTCCAAGGGGCGGTTCTACCCTGTCCTATACGGTCACATGTTTTGGTATATCTCATATAACCCCTAAGCTTTATGGCTCTAGGAGAAAGAAAGAAAAAACCCTAGCAGCCTTTACTGAATTTCAGTAAAAAAAAAAAAAAAGCAAATTTTAGCAATCTTAGAAAAGTAAGAAATTTCTCATTGCAATTAAGTCACTAGCTTTAAAAAAAAAAAAAAAAAAAAGTATTAGCATACAGTTCACAGCTACTGAACCAAACTGTCTTTTAAAACCACAAATGCATTCTTTGGAAAGTTCAAATTTTAATAGTATAGGAAAAGGCAATCAACTGTAGTGGTAAAAAAACAAAGTCAAATTGAAAATAATTAGTAAGTAAGTTCATGATATGAGACTATTCAAAAAATAGTTTTAATGTTGTAAGTAGCTAGGTAATATGTTTAATGATTTAAAATGCATTACTACATAAATATAGATCCAACTTCTAGAAATGAAAATTGATAAAGTGTTCAAGTTATATACGTGATAATGAGGTATCAAAACTGTGTTAGCAAAATGTAGAAACTTAAATGTCTATACTAGGGGAACAGTTAAAAGTAATGAAGACATACCCAAACAACTGAAAACATGAAAAGTGATGATACAGATTTCTATTTACTAATGTGGAAAGATCTTGCCGAATGAAAACAAGGCAGGTCCAACAGAACAGGCTTGGTATGATCTGACATATAGTAATATGTAATAATAATAATAATGTTGTTGTTGTTGTTATGTGCCGTGGAGTTGATTCTGACTCATAGCGACCCTGTACAGGGCTTCTGAGGCTGTAAATCCTTACGGGAGCAGAAAGCCTCATCTTTCTCCTGCGGAGCAGCTGGTAGTTTCGAACTGCTGACCTTGTGGTTTGCAGCCCGATTTGTAGCCACTACACTACTAATATATGACAATAAAAATGTGAACTTTGTTCTAGAACCGTGGAGGCTGTATAAACCTCCAAAATGATTGTCCTGAGATAATCTTTAAATCTTAAACCAAAAATATCCCCTGAAGTCTTCTTAGAACCAAACAGTCTAGCTTAACTAGTAAAGAAAGTCTGTCTTGAACATGGTTCTCTTTTAAGAACCAAATCTATATGGGATCAACTTGACAACAGCAACACAAAAGATTAGACAGGAGCTATAGTGGGTACTGCGTTTTTATTAATGGGGCAGGAGCAAAGACAGCAAGAGTGAGAACAGCTGCACAGCTCAAATAATATAATCAATGTCACTTTATACTTTCAGAATTGTTGAATTGGTATGCTTTTGCTGGGCATATTTTTAACAACAAAAAATAAATTGTTGTAAAATTTGAACTCTGTGTGTCTGTATTTAAAAAGAGGATGTAGAAAGATGGTCACTAAATCTTAACAGTGGTTTTAGGTATTGGAATCTTATATGAGTTTTACTCTTTAGTATGTTACACTTTTCTGTATTCTTATTCTTATAAGGAGATCTGGTAGCATAGTGGGTTATGAGTTGGGTTGCTAACCAGAAGGTGAACAGTTTAAATCCACTAGCCATCCTGTGGGAGACAGATGAGGCTTTCTGCTCCCATAAAGATTTACAGCCTCGGAAACCCTAAACATACTTGCTATGAGTTAGGACCGACTCCACTGTAGGATAAGCACTGAACTGCTAACCTCAAGGTCAGAAATTCAAACCCACCCACCAGTTTTCAGAAACATATATGTTGCTATGAGTCAGAACTGACTCAAGGACACACAACAACAATAATGAGTCTTATAATGCAAGTATATAATTTCTGACTAGAAAAGCAAACTTGTTTCCATTAATACATACATATATATGTTGTTGTGAAGTGCTGTTGAGTCGGTTCTGACCCATAGCGACCCTGCATAGGGTTTCCAGAGAGTGACTGGTGAGCTTGAACCACTGACCTTGCAGTTCAAACGGCTTTGCAGTGTGGCGCATTAACCCATGATGCCACACCAGAACTCCTACATATATATATGTATATAATATAATATAATATAATATAATATAATATAATATAATATAATATAAGGAGCTCTGGT
>NW_006408772.1:2938125-2940086 GCF_000296735.1 Chrysochloris asiatica | reverse complement strand
ATACTGACATCTTTTATTTGGGGAAGATTTAATTATGATGAGCCAGTTGATAATAAGTATGTATGACTGTTCTTTATATATTATTTAAAAACTTACCAAATCCTTCTATTTGCTCTCTGGAAAAGTTCATATGGCAGAAATTATAAAGGCACAGATTTCAGTCTTTCCTCTCCACCAATGCACTGTCTAGCAGTGACAGCAGACTGGTGAAGCTTGGAGAACTATGATGGGCAAAAATGGGCAAAATGACTCCATCACATTCTCCATCTCCTACCACGGCTCTTCCCATAGAAAAGGTCGTTGTGGTTGTTAAATTCTGTAGAGTCAATGCCAATGCATCGCAACCCTGTTTAGGGTTCCCAAGCTTCTTCTGGTTTTATTTTTTAAACTCTTTGTGAGAGTAGAAAGCCACATTTTTCTCCTGCAGAGTGGCTGGCAGGCTCAAATCACAGACTTTATGGTTTGCAGTCCAGTGCTTATCATGTGGCGTTAAGGTATACCATCCAAAATCCAAAACAACACAAAGTCATAGTTGAAGAGCAGGGAACGGTATGGGCATTCTCCAGTGTTAGCACTTGTTCTCTTTCCAGTCACCTTTTATAAACCTAAGAATGTGATAACCTGAATTCTGGTCCCAGGTCCATCACTGAGTAATAGCTATATGATTGGTACAGCATTTACCACTAGAAAACGATGAGTATTTCAGCAATTTGTTTAGCACAAATAACTTTTGGGCCTAAGACACTGTTAACCCAGAGTACTGAAGGGGAACACCATTAAAAGAAACACAAATTAAAAGCTAAAGCAAAAGCTCTGTTCTAACAAAGGTGCAGAAAAAGCTAATTGAGAGCAAAGGGCGTACTTTGATTAAAATAGTGCACTGACACAAATACCAGTGGCATGTATGGGTCAGGAGTATCATGGAGTCAGGAAGAAACTGAAAGTAGACCTGAATCAGGAAGGAGAATGCTGGCTTTAGGCAGAGCACATATTACAATCAGTCTCAAAGGCATATTGCAACTGTTTTGTGGTATTAGTAAAGACTGGGGTACAAGTCGAAATCTGTAGATACTTATCACCCAGATTTAGGACCTTACAAAGTTCTGGGAGGCTATATGAACGAGACTTACCTTGAAAGGGTGACCAGCTGGGTTATTTCCAGGGTGGAAAAACAAGAAGGAATGATTCTGTCCAAAACTTTTCTTGGTAGGTTTCAGAGATGGTATTAAAAGCTACAACCTTCTCACTTTGAGAAATTCACAAAGACTGCCTTGTGTACCTATAATCACAACTCAGAAAACCCTACAATATAAAATCTCAGTCTAGACGGGCTGGTGACAAATTCCAATCATTTCACCAAGGGCAGATTACTAAGCCACAGCAAAGACAAACAATAACATGATTCTGTGGGAAAGAGAATCCTGGTGATCCAGGTTTTATTTTCTAACACTTTGGAAAGGAATAAATCAAATGCTCAATCAAATGCTTCTTAGTCTACACACAGTGAACCACCCTTCTACTGCACACAGTGTTACAACAGCTAAGAAAACAGAGTATGCCAGTAAACAAACACAGGTCTGTGGCCTGGAAAAACTCAAAAGGTCTAATAGAAAGAAATGTGGAGAAACTGTACATTTGAACTGTAGAAATTCAATCCAAAGCAGAAGTCCTACTTTCCAGCAACTGCTCCTGCTTGTGGATGTATGAAATTCTGTCATGGAAGTTACTTAATGAGTCAGATGGATGGATGACTGTACGCCTACAGTTTTCATAAAGATTTTTTCTTTAAAAATAGCACTCTTTTTTTCAAAAAAAAAAAAAGCATTTTTTTTCTGATTATAGTACTGTATCCTCTAGACTATTGTGAATATGTAAAGAATATGAAGAGTATAATAAAAATCTCCTGTAATTCCATCATCTAGAAATAACCAGTGTTTATATTTTGGCCCAGGATCGGACAT
>NW_006408772.1:2935257-2937470 GCF_000296735.1 Chrysochloris asiatica | reverse complement strand
AAAAATGGTTATTTGATAAAGGAAACGAGGGTAAATTACTACAATTTGATGAACTTGTCCTCTACTCATGGAGGTAGTTACTCTAAATACCAACTGAGAGGGAAGGAGTCTTCACATCAAGTATCAATGCTATCCCTTTTGTATACAGGATAGATAAGGATGGGCAATTTAGGCACTGGCTACCTAAAATGAAGGGGTGATAAAGGCACAAAGTGACTGGCTTACAACTTTTCAAGAGAGAGTTTAGTTTAAGAGTGTGCAGGAGAAGGTAAAATCCCCACTGAATAGTTTTCATCTTGTCTAGAAGGGTCTGACAAAAAGAGATGCGCATAAGAGTCTTATGATTCAATAGTAAGAAATTGTTATCATGACTAATTGTGACTGTCACAACTGTAACGGTAGACGTTTTGTAACAAAAATGGAGGAGTAGCTGATCTTACAGTCCAGAAACAGAGGACCCTAGGACCATCAAGAGAGAAGAGCACAAGCAGAGTACAGGACCCTATCCAGAGAAGTGGTGACACTAGAGATGGAGGCAGAGATGAAGACATGGAGAGAGGAAGCAGCTGAGGACTCTGGACTCATAGAAAGAGAGGGACTGGATGCTGGTGGCCAGGAGGTAGGCTTGAAGAATGTGCCTTTTGGTTCTTTAAATTATTATATATTCCTAAGTGTTTCTGTGTATATCTCCCTTCCCCTTCCCAAAACAACCAAAAAACAAAGCAGGGAATGAAAGCAAATACTGTTGAATGATGATGCATGGAGATAAGATTGTAATCATTGCAATGAAACATGGTGTAAAGCCGATGTTCTCCCATGTAAACTATCACTCAGTTTACAATAAAAACTTTGACCCTGTATAGAGTTTCCAAGGAGTGGCTGGTGGGTTTGAATCGCTGACCTAGCAGTTCAAACTGACCTTGCGGTCCAGCACATTATTCTGCAGTGCCATACCAGGATTCCCCATATGCGGCCTAGGAGCCAACTTTAAATTTTTGTTTTATAAATATTATTCCATGTTATTAGATATCCTTCCATAATACAATGTTTATAGATGCTCTACAATTTATGAAGCAATTTCCCTGTTAGGCTATTTATACTGCTGTCAGGGTTTTGCTACCATGACTCATGAGTCTATGACAAATGGATATATATAAACTTTCTGCTCATATGATTTTTTCCTTAGGATGAATAATCACTAGGAACTAATACTTAAGGTACTTGATTAGCATTGAAAAAGTGATTTAAATGTGTACATTCCAATTTACACATAAAACTCTGGTAGCATAGTGGTTATGAATCTAGCTGTGAACCTCAGGGTCAGCAGTTCAAAACTACCAGCTGTTCCATGGGAGAAAGATGAGGCTTTCTGCTCCCATAAAGATTTATAGCCTCGGAAACCCTGTACAGGGTCACTATGAGTCAGAACCGACTCCACGGCACATAACAACAACATGTTTTACATATACCTAAATTTTTTTCATGGACTGATTAAAAAAAAAAAACTAAAAACAAAACTATTTTATTTGAAACAGTTATATTATACTACTGTTTTCGAAACAGTAGTGAGTCTGGATGCAATGAGTCTGGAAAAGGAGATAGGTAATCAAATTAAAAAAGAAGAAGAAAATTTTAAAAATAAAACCAAACAGAATCCATGAATTAAATTATATCTAATTAAAAATATGAAAGGTATTCAAATAATCTTTTCTTTTAAAATGAACTACTTCTAGTGGTATAAGGCATTACTGAGTTAATCTAATTTGTTAGATAGAGATCATAAACAGTACATAGTTCTAAGCGGCCCTTTGAAGAAATGTCAAGCTCCAAAGAACTTCCTATGTACTGAGGGAATGAAGCATCAAAAAATGAAGTAACTGAAGATGCATTTAAGCAAATGAGACAGACAGTACCCAGTGATTTGAAAGATAAAGGGAATCAGAAGTCCTTCCCCTTTTCTGATTTAATGTTGGTGTGATGACTGTCAAGTGGGAACAGTACAATAACAAGAATAACCAGGGTTTTGGTGAAGTACAGAATCAACTATCAGGTAGGAATGAATAAGTAAGTTGAAAAGGGACCCTATCCAGAGAAGCAGAGATGTCAGAGATGGAGGCAGAGATGATGATGTGGAGAGACAGAGCAGCTAGGGACTCTAGACTCAGTGAGGGAGAGGGGCTGTGTGCTGGCAGCTGGGGGGACTGGCATGCAGG
>NW_006408772.1:2918340-2934702 GCF_000296735.1 Chrysochloris asiatica | reverse complement strand
ATATATCTATATATATAAAGCATTGATAGTAAAAGTATGGTCACTTAATTGATGATCAACTTTTTGGCCTTATTTGGATACTTGCTAGATTTCAGCTTTCCAAAGCTGCATTTCATTGCATACAAAACGGCTGGAAATATGTCACTAAAGATTGGGAAGACGGCTTCCTCTACTACAAACCAGTCAGTTACTGGACTTACGATCACTGGAATGCTGTCTATGGGGTTAGCCATGACTGTCGGGAGTTTCAATCCTTACTCTACGACTTGTAGTTGTTGTGAGGATTTAATGACTCAGCAAACTTTCTAGTACCAAGTAACTGCTCAATAAATGAAAGCTTTTCTTCCTGCTATACTACCACCATCAATGTTTCAGGAATTGTTGTTAAGTGCCATCAAGTCGATTCCGACCCATAGCGATCCGGTATAGGGTTTCCAAGAAGCAGCTGGTGAGCTTGAACCACCGACCTTGTAGTTCAAACGACTTTGTAGTCTGTTTCAGGAATATTCTATGTTAAATAGAGTCCCCAGCAGGTACAACTAGTAACTGGACTACTGGCTAAAAGGTTGGTGACTTGAACCCACCCGTAAGTACCCTAGGGCTTGGAAGTCGGCTTCTAAAAGGTTATAGTCATGAACATCATAATGAACAAGTCCACTATACAATACATGGGGTTCCCATGAGTTAGAAGGCTCATCTGGCAGTGTATGAAGACTGCACCACTATTAGGAAGACATGGATTTGGAGAAAAGCTGAAAAGCAGATAACATGATCAGATCCTAGCAGCTGTGGAAAAGAAAATGAAAGACAAAACAAGGACTTTGTCCGGGAATGGAATACATGTATACCTCTTTATACCCTAAACCTATCTGTAGGCCCTTAAAACACATGGGGAGCACTGGTAGCATAGTAGATTATGAGCTGGGTTGCTACCTGCATGGTCAGTAGTTCTGATTTATCAGTCACTCTATGGGAAGAAGATGAGATGTTCTCCTCCCTGTAAAGATTTACAGGCTCAGAAACACTATAAAGGGTTGATATGAGATAGAACTGACTTGGTGGTACACAATCACCACCATCCCCTCTTGAATTCCTGGTGTGATGCTGTAGGATCAGCACTGGACTGTGAACCACAAGGATGACAGTTCAAACCCATCAGCTGCTCCTTGGAAATCTTACGTAGGGTTACTACTGTATGGCGAAACTGATTCAACGGCACTGAACAACAAACACGTATGATTATGGTTTAATCGTAACAGAAAACTATAATAACCAGATGCCTTAACTCTGGTTTATATAATTTTACATGAGCACACACAAACACTTCTCTGTGTGTCCACAGGTGTTTTAAGTACTTTTGAACATTTAAAACGCATGTTCATCAATCAAAAAGCTACAAAATGCTCATACATGCAAGGGGGCTTCAAAACATTCATAGAAAAATGGGATTAAAAAATAATGGAAATTTTCCATGAACTTTTTAAAGCCCCCCTCACAAATGAAAACAGGGATTCACACCACAAATGTACACATTTATGCTATTCAATTTCAAGAGTACTAGGTTTTTATTTTTCTATTTGATCAGCAAAAAAAAGTTTTTATTAAGTCTTATTTATGACGTCTAAGGAGCTCTGGTAGCATAGTGGTTATGAATTAGGCTGCGAACCACAGGTCAGCAGTTCGAAACTACCAGCTGTTCTGTGTGAGAAAGATGAGGCTTTCTGCTCCCAAAAAGATTTATAGCCCTGGAAACCTTGTACAGGGTCATTATGAATTGGAACTGACTCCACGACACATAACCACCATCACCATTCCACCATCACCATTTAAGAGGTCTATTAAAACTTACGTATTACCTATTTTAATACATGCTTATTCTATTAAACTATAGAAATGCACAAGCTGAGTTTGTTAACGAACTTAATAACATTCCAGATTTTTAGTGTTAAGAAGTTAATAGTCTGCATAGTAAGAAGGAAAAAAACCCGCTATTTCATCACTACCTGTAGTATTTTGTCCCTCTCATAGAGCATGCAGCTCTATTAATATTTCTAACAAGGAAATAAGCAACTGGGAAAGAAAAGGGGTTGAAAACATATACTGACGATCTTTCAGTTCTGGCCTTTGGGTCTCTACAAGTGCTTTCTCTTTCCTTCCCTCCCATGTTTCTTAGTTTATTCCAAGAGAATACCTGTTCATTTTTTAGGTCTTGACCTAATTCAAACATTACTCAACTGGAAATCTTTTCTAAAACCCCTCAAGACAAGATTTATTGCCCTTCCTTTATGTTCTGAAGGCACTTTAAAATTTCCCTCCTGTATTACTGTAACAGGATTGCAGTTTTACAAGTTTGAAACACCCAACTCTATACTTATCAATAAATTCAGAACACACAAAGGATCAAGTATGTTAATCTGTCCTTGGACCTAACACAGTGCTGAGCAAAAAGCAAGACACTTAATGTTTGTTACACACCAAGGGCTGATGGTCTGATATTATCATGATAAACTGCATGCTAATTAAACATTCCTTATTTTCTGTTGATGTTCTAAACACTAAGGATTTTTAACTTAGAAAAAAAATGCTAAATACAAAGTTTTTTGCTTAATTTTTGGGAGTTCATGGATCCCACATTTAGAAGCCCTACACTAGACTGTAATGAATTTATGTTCAACAGGACTTGCACCTGAAGTACATGTAGTTCCCAGGTAGGATGGAGTTGTAATCATGTGCAGTGAGCACTAATGAGTAAAAGTATGTTGTCAATAAATGTCAATAGTGATCTTTGCACCCGATACTTCCAACAATCA
Source organism: Chrysochloris asiatica (assembly GCF_000296735.1). Lineage (NCBI taxonomy): Eukaryota > Metazoa > Chordata > Mammalia > Afrosoricida > Chrysochloridae > Chrysochloris > Chrysochloris asiatica. The sequence continues at coordinate 2,931,892 of NW_006408772.1, read as the reverse complement.
TTCAGTGACACTTTCTATTTCATCTTCAGAGGTTCTTTCCTTGCTTATTATACCTCTATAGAGTAGTCTCTAATTAATGAAAACACCTGACCCAAATCAGTACCCAACTATCCTTTGGGAAATGGGGTCACTCTAAGTGTTATTTTACTTTGAGTTCCATGTCCCAGTTCATAAGAAGTGGGATTTGTTCTTCAGCAACTAAGTAATTCAGACTTGTTGTACAGCAACCTCTGACATCTTTGTTTCATTCACTACCTTGGCTGTAGACTCACTGAGGGGAATGGCTGTTTCTTAGTCCCTAAGACTGGCCTTTGTATTAAGGGATGCCCAACAAACATTTGTGATCAACTGACAGATCAAAACCCATTCCTTGCATACAGTACACTGTAAATACATCCTTGTATAATGTTGTTGTTTTGTTGTTGTGAAGTGCCGTTGAGTCGGTTCTGACCCATAGCGACCCTGTATAGCGTTTCCGAGGAGCAGCTGGTGAGCTTGAACTGCAGACCTTGCAGTTCAAAGGGCTTTGCAGTCTGACGCATTAACCCACAGCGCCACACCAGGAATCCTTGTATAATAGAGGTACTTTTATGTCTCTTTATACAAATAAGTAAATAAATAAAATAAAATAACTGCCACTGAGTAGATTCCAACTTAAGGTAACCCTACAGGAAATAGTAGAACTGCCCATAAGGTTTCTAAAGTTGTAAATCTTTATGGAAGCAGAGTGCCAAATCTTTCTCCCATGGAACAGTTGGTGAGTTACAATGGTCAACCTTTCGGTTACCTCTTCAGACATGCGGTATAAATGATCACTGAGCAATGTAAGTACTGGGGATTGATGTATCAACGTCATGTGTGAATCCTGCACCATACCTGCAGTCTTCTACAGTAACCCTAAAATCAAAGACATTTTTCCAATGTGTCTGTCCAGTAAGTCATTTGTTCACAGCCTGTATTTGTGAAGGGAGTTTTCTAAGGCAAAAAGTAATTTCAAAGATTATAGCTGTGTTGACAACCAGTTTATTTTTGTATTAAACTGATCATCTGTGTATCACCTCTCAATGTCGAATTCCCTGTCCCTGAATGTTAATAGAAAAGAACAAATTTTTGATCAGTGAATTTTGTTTTTAACCAATATTTCTGTTTACAAAGGTCCAAGAAAAGGCAATACTAAAACCCGAATTTAAGCTACCTTTGTGAAATAGTGTCTCATTAACAACAAGACTGTTTCAGAAAGTTAAATGTAAAAATAAGAATGTAAAGTGTTAATGTGTTTGAGAATATAGCTTAAATGATCACAGCTTTAACCACTGCTGGATGAATAACTTCTAACACAAATAGCTAACATATTTACAGGGTGCTTTATATAAATTGCAAGGGGTACTGGCGGCATAGTGGCCTAAGTACTGGGCCCCTTAACTCCAAGGCACGCAGTCTGAACCCACTAGCTTCTCTGAGGGAGAAAGATGAGGCTAGCTGCTCTAGTAAAGACTTAAAGAGTCTTAGAAACCCTAAGGAGCAGTTTTCTTCTGTCCTACACAATTGCTATGAGTTAGAATCAACTTCTAACAGTGAGTTTTGTTTGTTTGATTTTTGGTTTATGTAAATTGGGGTAGAAAGATGTAGCAGTCTGCTTCCATAAAGATACCTAAATTGATTTAAGATCATGATAAGCCGACTCTTGTAAGCAGTGAATGGTAAATCATATTTTGTTCTTTGTTACTCTACATTAAAAGAATAATACTGCAGCTGTATTCACTAAGCCAAATCATGCTAACATGTTTATATATAACAAGAACTCCACTTCAGACTCAAGGTGTGAGTTTTCAGATATATCCCTATACTGAGAGCAAGAATTTTACATGGGCTAGCTAACCCAATTACCAACAGATGCAATAGGCTAAGTATTTAGCAGATTATTTTCATGATCATTTGGATTTTATGTTACAATTCTACTTATAAATTTCCAAATCTTCCACAACAAACATTCTTTTATAATCAGAAAAAAATTAAAACAAAAAACCAACAACTCAAGTTTGACCCATGTCTTAATAAACACATAAGAAAAAATAGCTTATGTTTTTTAACTTGCTTGCCATTTAAGCCATATAAATATTCTAAAAATGATCAAGGAGTATACGGATGTGGGGAAAAAAGAACAAACGGACTAAAAATGGAACACCTAGTTTAAAAATAAGTGAGCCATCTGATTTAGACCATAAGTCTTATTTCAAAATCTGTCTACAAAACACTTGAGTGAATAAAGGCAATACAGTAAAACCTGTGACAGCCAGAACCTATGTAAGGTGGAAATCTGCCAGAGAAGCAAAACTCAACATTTTCTACTAAAACAAGTGATAGAAAACCGTTAAGACTGCACCTTGATGAAAATTTGTGAGACTCGGTAAAACAAGGCAGTCCTGTGGCGTTTTGGCTCCCACAAGTTTCACTGAATATACAAAATATAATTTCCACTTTTGAAATACAATAATACTGCTGTCTTTAAACTAATTCAGATTTAATAACAAACCTTGGAAGGAACAGAACTTCATTTTTTAAAAGTTATCTTAAAGTATTTTTTAATTAACACATAAATTTCTAATTATGAAAAGCGAACACAGGACTTTTAAAAAAAATCACAAATACAAAGCACCTCAGTAATGGAATCATTTTTGAAATTACTATCGTGATGTTTGTTTTGTTTCCATTTTGGAGAAAAATATTCCATGGTGCTTCCGAGTTTTGTAGTTCTTTGACCTAAAAATTTCATGATGCTTTCAGAACCTAAAAATCCAAAACGGACTCAAAGAAGCTAAGAGGTCATTTCCATGTACCAGAAAAATGAAAAAGAAATGATATAAATAAAGCGGTTCCTCTAGCGGTGACCTGACAAAAAGATTGAAAAGCAGCATATTCACCAATTCAAATGTCCACTGAAATCACACTCACCCAACCCCTCCAGCTAAATGTGAGGGGTCTGATGATTCTTAATGGAAATTGGGGTACAGACTAAGCCCTGAGTAGATAATCTAGGAAAGAGTAAATCTGATTTATGCTTCTGTGGGATATGTGAAAGGCTTATTTGATAAAATGATATTGTGCTCTTAGAGTTAAATCATCATGTTGGCATCAGGAACCCAACCCCTCAAATGCACCTTTCTTTCTGCATTCTTTGGTGAGTGGCGTTCTGAATCCAAGCAGTCACCCTAGCTGCCTGCTTACCCTCATCTTCTAGCCTCACAGCCATTGAGCATCTGGTTTATTCTACTTATCAGAAAACTGCTCCTTTCATTCTCTCTTCGCTCCTACCACCTTGGTTTGAGGTTGTCATTTCTTACTAAACCCATTTGAAGAGTCTTGGTAAGGGGTTCCAAAGGGCTTATACCCTTTTGAGTCATCCTTTGCACTGCTAGCAGAATGATCATTCCACAACAAAATCTTGCTTCCTGTTAATCCCAGATGTAAAATCAAATTCAAACTTCTCCATATGTCACAGGAAGCCTTCCTCAATCTAGACCTACCTATCTTTCTAGGCGTATGGCCTGTTGTTCCAGCCACAAGGATGCTATGCTCCTTCTAGCTGTTTGCTATTCCCTGTGCATTGTTTGAAATGCACTCCCCAATTCTGCATTGTGATTATCTAGTTAGCTCTCAGGGTCCCGTGCAAGTCTCACTCACTCAATGAAGTCATATCTGATCACTCTCTTCTGATGCAGAGTCCTAAGCTTTTAGGGAAAATCTATTTAAAATCAAAGTTATAATTTTGTCACGCCAGTTTAAGAAAAGGAGTCCTGGAGTGGCACTGTAGTAGGATATGCACTGGACTGCTAATCAGAAGGTCAGTGGTTCCAATCTACTAACTGCTTCTTGGAAACCCTATACAGGGTCACCATGAGTCGGAACCAATTTGACTGCACTTAATAACAATGATGTAAGAAAAAGAAAAGTTTTTTGTTTTTTATTTAAAGGTCACCTTACTGACCATCAATAAGCATTGAAATAAAGAGTGAAACTAGATGGAAACTCAGTCTGTTTAGGTTACACAGTGAAGAGCAAAAACTTTGTTTTCAAGAAAACTAAACTCAGAAATCGCAAAACTTCTACTGCTTAGGATACACACTGTCAGTCAGCACCTGTCTCTTAAGCAGGCAGAGTATGCTTTTTGCCCATGTTCTCCTGTGGGAATCCGGAGCCCACTGCAGGATCTGTCTTGCCTTCTAGAATCAGCCAGGCAGTATTCTGTGATTATTACGGAGGTTAAGTACCAGGTTCTCTATTATGTCAACAAAGAGAGTCACATCGTAAATGGTCTGCTGACCACAGCGTATGTACTTGTAGATGAACTAAGCCTAACAACTGTCACTGACATTAACCTGAAAACACACATTTCTTTGGTTCAAATGACTATTTAGACATTCAAATTTAAACAGCAGAGCAAGGTAACAAAACCTATTAAAGCTCCATCTAGTTTACTAGATCCCTACACTTACAACTGCTTTCCTAGGCCTGTGAATTTTTCATTTCCTAATCATTATGTGAAATAAGTGCATCTCTGTCCATTTAATTTTTAGCATTTCTCTATTTCCCTCTTTATTTTCTTAAAATTGATTTCAAAGGTCTCAGGAATTTCCTATTTGTCTCTTTCCTTTAAGCAAAGCATGTGTCATTTACACCTTGGTGGTTGCGTGCTGTGGAGTTGGTTCACTTACACATTAGGTTTTAGCTTTCATAGATTTTCCATGTTACTAAGAAATTTGCTGCAGAAATCAAACGGCACTGCTACAAATGCTTACATGAACCAGAAGTTCATGTTTGCTCACCCACAGGAATCATGCTCAAAAAACAAACAAGCATCCAAGGCACTAAAAATTATTTTAAATTATTTTTGAGATTCTGATAAACTATACTTTATATTTATGAGACTATTTCACATTGTATGAGTTTCAAAATAGTATATATATATATGTATATATATACATATATTTTGTTGTTGTTTTAAGCAAAATATACAAGCAGAGGCGTTTGATAAACTCTTCTTGGTACCCTTCTAAAAACTTTTTTTTTTTCCTTCTCCCCTGAAGATTCTTAAAGCTTTGGAGATTCTTGCAAACAGTACTGGTATTGTATGGAATTTCAGACCCTTCAGCATATTCTGAAACTTACTGTGAAAGAAACTGTCCAACAGACAAATCAACAATTGCTGAAAGGTTCAAAGGGTCTTAAAAGCTACATAAATATTGTTCTCAAGGCATAACTCAAAGTAAGCCTTAGGGTTCTATGACGTTAACCCTCTCTAAAATTTTCTTCAAGGATAAGTCTGGCTGGGAAAGTAAAATCCTTAATAGATACAAAAGGTGAAAACTGAGTTATAATAATACTGTAACACAAGGTCAAGAAAGCTCTTTTCCTGACCTATCAGCTAAGGAAGGCCCTAGGTCTTACAGATATGCTTAAACATCAGGCTGATATTTATGAAGAATTTCTTCTCATACTGGGCATTTCTGTTTGTTTGTTTTTTATGTGTAGAAAATAAGCACTACTTGAAAAGTTACCATATTGTATTAAAAAAACAAACAATTTTCAGATATGATTCAAACTCTCTTCCTATAGTATTGAGTGAAGAGAACTAAAGGGAAAAGTTGAAAATCCCTCTCAATTTAGGAAAGATTCTGGGAAACAGTTCTACCATAAGGTCCTCAAAGGTACTGAGAGTGGAAATTTAAATGGGTCATAATAGTTACCACAAGTAACATAATAAAGCAGTGGTCATTGATGAGATTACCAAATTACTCAGAGTGAACCCTTTCAAGACATTATGCTTCTGTGAGATGCTATAATCACCAAATAAACCTTGGATATAAAACTGCTTTCTCATTTAACCTAATATTCCATTCAACTTTTTTTTTTTAAAGCTTTACCATATATTTCCTATAGGTTGAAGCCTATTTAACGGGGCATTTTGATCACATTTCTACTGTTTATCATGTATAATCTTAAAATTATAGTAATGCTATCTTTTCATTCATTCTGTTAAGAATCAATATAATTTGTACAATAATTTCATATATAAACAAAATTAATTAAATTTTTCATTATCAATTAGATCAGATGTGATAAGTGACCTCAACCGTTCTCTTTAGAGGCTTAAAGACAAAGAGGTCACTACAAACACCAGCACCTATGAAAGGACTATCTCATGGGGCAGGGAAAAACAAAATCCACTTTTCCCAGGAAGTGAGAGATGGGGAGGTGGCTGGCAGTTAGGGATGAAAGGTTCTTAGAAGCATTAGTAGTTTGTACATTCTTCCTACCATTCCCTGACCCTCCCAGGCTCCTAGAACAATGAGGATGCTGTGAGATACTAGCGGATGGGATCTGACCATACCTTCATGGGTAGGTTCGGGGTCAGGTGTAAGTGAGATGTCATCCAGCTCTCGAAGGCAGAGCCATTCTCCGTCCATAGACACTCGGAATTTGCAAAGGTAGATGGTCTCCATGGCAGCCTGTGTGATCTTGTCAGTGGTGGGGGTTGGCATATCGGTCGGAGGCGTCAAAGCAGACATGATGACTCAGCTGGGACCACAACACACACAACCCACACCCCCCCACACACACGCACACACACCCCACAGAAATAAAACCTCCTCACCAAAAAAATCCCAAGCTCTGAAACAAAGCTTTTAGGAAAAGGGGTGGGGAGGTTTGAACAAAAACAAATAAACAAAAATCTTTTGGTTTAAGGACCAGCTGGTCAAGATAAATAATTCTATACTCTCTGTTCTCATATACAGTCCCCCCAAAATAGAAAAAAAAAAAAAAAAAATAAAATTCCCTTGGAAAAAAAAAAAAAAAAAAAAAAGATGCTTGTCTTCTCCCAGCTTTCTCTCCTTTTATCTTCTCTTCCCTATCCTTGTATTCAGCTGAGCTATTGGCGTTAAATCTTGCACAGCCGATGCTGCCTTAGCTGGATTCAAAAAACTAGCTTCTGCATGAATAAGTGAAAGATCCTCTGTCTTTGTCCAGAAGAAAATACAAAAGAAAAAAATGGAAAATCAACCTATTTTTCCAATTTAGCTTTAAAAAAATTCCTGAACTGCAGAAATCACTTCCAGGATCTGCTAGGATAAGCTCGGATGCTGAGTTCTAATAGGATTGGTTGTGCGCAGTAAGCTGGGTGTTGACCAAAATGGCTGACTAATGAACTGAACTGAAAATTCAGGCTCATGTGACCAGCTGCTCTGAACGTAGGGCAAGCAATTCCCAGGATGCTTTATAGATGCTGCTGATGCTGGTAGAGCAATTAGGCTGCGCTCTCTCTCATCCTGCACAACCCACTTCCAGACTGTGCTAGTCAAACTATGATCAGACATAACACAATGCACATATCCTCATCAATTCCCTTACTTTGAGACAGAAGAACTTAGTAACAGAAAGAAAATTAATATTGGAATAGCGACAATGATAAAAGAGGCATATTAATGTACAGTACATGACTCACCTCTATCTTTTTATCTACATAGATACTAAAATAATTTACTCTGCTTAAAAGTGATATTTTATGAAAAGCTAAAACAGACTTTTAATGTCTTACTCTTAGGTATTTAAAATTCCCTTCTCAATGGTTCAAAGACTTACTTTTTATACGGAAAGAAGTGAAAGAAAAAAACTTGAAGTTCAAAAAATACAATCCTTCCTGATTAGTAGTAACTTTCCCCCTTCTTTACTATTATTTTAGCAAGTTTCAGCATTAAGCATATATTATGTTTCTAATCTGAAAACAAAACCATGTTTTCTGTTTTAAAATTCTTTCCCACCCTGCAACATGCTAAGAACATATCATGTAAACAAACAAACATATTATCTAATAAAACATTTCTATCTTGGAAGCAAAAGGGCAGACATATGCTTTCTGAGCAACATAATAATACGATACTGAGTGTTATTAAGTGCCATCAAGTGAATCCCAACTCAAACTGACCCCGTATAGGGCTTCCAGGGGTCCTGATGTGTCACTGTAGGATAAAGCACTGGACCACAGGTTGGTTTGAATCACAAGGTCAGCAGTTCAAATTCACCAGCTGCTCCTCAGAAACTCTATACAGGGTAACTATGAGTCGGAACCGACTCAATGGCACTTAACAACAACAACATAGTGCTTCCAAGGCCAGGAGTAAAAGGACTTTTTAAATGTTTTAGATAATTGAAGATAGGTATTTTTTAAGGGCTCTGGTTTTAAGGAGAACAAATATATAGTCTTGAAGAAATATATTCCAAGACTATTTATTTCATTCTAGGAGTTGAGATAACCTTGATTTATCTTATTCTAAAACAATGAGAAGAAGAAAAAAATCCCTTTGAAAATTAGTAACATTTCAAAACGGACTTCATCCTAATTTGAGCTAAAACTCCAAGCAATAATGCTAAGAACCAGATTCTGTAAGTACAACAGTCATTTTCATATTGTTTTGCAGTTCATGTCATAAAGACCCTGAATAGGGTTTCTGAGGAGCAGCTGGTTAGCAGTTAAGTGCATATTCTACAGTGCCACACTTTCACGTTGCTAGTGAGAGGGTTAGTCTATACAGTGTAAGAACGTGTGTACATATATGCTTATTTATAAACAAGGGCAAAAACTGCATGGTACTAAGAAAATAAGGAGCGCTGAGTGGTTACGAGTTGGGCTGCTAATCTCACAGTCAGCAGTTTGAAACTACCAGCAGTTCCGCAGGAGAAAGATGATGCTTTCTGCTCCCATAAAGATTTATGGCTGATTTATAGCCTCAGAAACCCTATAAAGGTTGCTATGAATCAGAACCAACTCCACAGTACATAACCACCACCACCACCACCACTAGTAAAATATCACGTTTATTTACTACTACCTCAATCACTCCTAACACTAGCCAATATGTGAACCCAGAGCTATTCATTCCTTCACTTACTCAGACCCTCTGTATGCTGGCTAGTGATCCAAAGCAGTAGACCACACATTAAGTAAAACAGGATCCAGTTTCACCCCACCCCCAGGAGGCAGAGTTTACATTTTCAAATGATGAACAAGTTATTTTACATAAAATTACAGCTTAATCCCTTTTTACTCAGACACAGTTCCATCTTATTCAATGAAAAGTAAAAGTAAAATCTGAGTTTTATCTTACGTAATACTTCAAAACACAGTAAACAGTCATTGCAAACCCAGCCGATTTTGACTCACAGTAACCCAAAAGAACAGAGTCAAATGGTCCCATATAATTTCAAAGACTGTAATCTTTACCCTATCTTTCTCCTGCCCACCTTTCAGTAAGCAGCTGAGCATTGAATCACTATGCCAACCAGAGCTTCTTAAAACCATAAAAACACAAAACTTTAAACTACACTTAATATTGAATAGTTCCTAGAACCACAACTCCAAACAGCCTTGGCTATCTGTGGTTGTGATATAAAGACTACAGGTCACTGACACATTCTTAAAACATTTAACAATGAATACATAAATAAATATGGATGCTCTGTAACTGCCTTGTCACAAAGCATACCAAGCTTTTCACCAACCAATAAGCATTTACCAACCCTAAATAACAGCCGCAAGGATAGACTCAAGCCTACCAGATCATGAAGACAGTGCAGGAACAAGCAACGTTTCCTTCTGTTAATCATATGGTGAGCTGACTTGATGGCAACCACAACCCTGAACAGGAGATTTAGATTGATTGCAACATACCAGCGTAACAAGAACATCAAGGTTGACAGAGAAACATTCCTTCCAAAGGTCATTCCCTGCCTCTTTCTCTCCAGGTTGAAGACACAGGGCGAGAATCTCAAAACAGCTAGAGCTTTTAGCAAGGACAGAAAACATGTCTGCACTGGTTACCCTGGAGTTTTCTGTATCTATCCATCTAAGGAAGTGCTAGCAGTCATTTCAGAAATAAGAACCTGTACCTCCACTAAGTTAAACCTGTTGTGCAGGTCAATTCATTTGAATCTGTACCATAAACAGTTACTCACTGTTTGTAAGCAATTAGATTTACTATGAAAATAAGCATTATTCATATAAGATCAATAAAAATACTAATTATTGTTTAGTATTATTTTTATACCTGGGTCTTCATTAATGTATTAGCTCAGAATAAAAAGATAATATTAAGCACTGGACTGCTAACCATAAGGTTGGCAGTTCAAACCTATTACCTGCTCCTTAGAAATCCTAAATTGTTGTTGTTAAGTGCCATCTAGTAGGTTTCAACCCATAGCGACCCTGTATAGGGTTTCCTAGGAGCGGCTGGCGAGCTTTACCCACCAACCTTGCAGTTCAAACCGACTTTGTAGTCTAGAGCATTAATCCATAGTGCCACACCAAGACTCTTAGAAACCCTATATACAGTCGTAATGAGTAAGGACAGACTTCACAGCACTTAACAACATACACTATTTACAAGCTGTATTGAACTATTTTTCTCACTTGATTTCACTTGAGAATAATGGCACATGTTTATAAGATAGTTATAAGGGCTTCTGGGGTATAGTCCATAGCCCTAAAACATTGCACTTCAATGTAAAGAAAACACAAGTCCATACAACTGGACCAATAAATAACATCATTAAAACTGAAGAAAAGATTGCAGTTGTCAAAGACTTCATTTTACTTGGTTCCACAGTCATCATTCATGGAAGCAGCAGTGAAGAAATCAAGTGACACGCTGCATTAGGCAAATCTACTGTAAAAAACCTTTTAAAAGTGTTAAAGAGCTAAGACATCAGTTTGAGTACTAACATGCACCTGACCCAAGTCATGGTATTTTCAATTGCCTCATATGCATGTGAAAGTCAGATAATGAATAAGGAAGACCATGGAAAAGAATAAATGCATTTGAATTTATGGTGTTGGAGAAGACTACTGAAAGTATCATGGAACAAACAAATCTGTCTTCGAATTAAGGATGGTAAGACTTGGGCTATCATAGTCTGGACGTGTTATCAGGAGGGATCAGTCCCTAGATAAAGACTTCATGTGTGGTAGAGTGGAGGGGTAGTGAAAAAGAGGAAGACCCCCCAAAATGGACTGACTCAGTGGCAGCAACAATAGGCTCAAAAATAACAATTTTGAGGATGGCAGGTTTGGGTTATTTCATTTTAATTATTGTTTCAATACTTCTCAGAAATAGCCTGAGAGCAATTTCTAACCGACGTGAGGGCAAGAGGCCATGCACTACATTCATTTTATAGTTAGCTGTTGCCTCTTACTACCGAATTCTTATTCTGCACAAAATAGGAAATTGAGTGCTTTTTAAAAAAAAAAGGCATCTTTTGCAACTAAATCAAAATTTAAAGCTCACATATTTTGTTTCCTGCTGCTTCCCGAATAGTTTCACAATTTTAGAAATAAAACCTAATTCCATCCCAACCCCACATTTTACTAGTTGCTATTAGCAAGAGAGGATTTCTTTTATGAATTATACTTCTTCCACATGCCCCAATCTTCCCTTCCACCCCCACTTCTCTCTCCTAGTACCAAAGTCTATTATGTCTATTTCTGATTCAGAGATTTCAAAAATTTAGATTTGTGTGTTTGGCAGACTCACTGCTAGCTATTAACCAAGGATGCTAAGTAACCATGAAACCAGTATAGTGGGAAGTTTATCTATTATTTAGTTAGAAACACCCACTACCAGTAGTATTCCAATGTGCAATCTCCTTTTCATTTGTTAAAAGCTAACCAGCAAAGGAAAAAAAGGTACTACTGTCTTATGACATAAAAACAATTTCATGGCTCAGTGGCAGTAGGCAATGATCTACAAATGGAAAGCCAGGAACAACTTAGTAGATGACCTTGGAAAATGTACTCTCCTGCTTCAATTTCCTGTACTATAAAATGCAACTAAATAATTAGCGTTACAAAAGTTCTATGAGGAGAACCTTCCCATTTTGTATAACACTATGTATCGGCTCAAAATAGTACCTAGCTGATGGGAAAGTCACATTAAAGGTTGGGTTGCACAGACATAATTGAAGTTGTACCTCTGTAAAAAGTTGAATTGCCAAAAGTTGTGTAATAGATATATTTATAATAACAGAACACCCCCTCTCCCCCCACACACAAAAGCAATAACAAAAGTAGCAGCTGCTAAGGCTGCTTATATACAACAGAATGTGTAAGATTTGGTTCCTTGGAGGTTTAGGGTAATGGTCACATGGACATCCTAGTTAACTGGCCTAAAAATCTGGTTAGTGCTTCTTCTGTTCTTCCTCCTACTTTGATGCAGTGAAGGTGGAGTCTTAAAAGTTCGCAAGCAGCTATTAAAGACACAACAATTGGTATCTACTTAGCACAATAGAGGCAGAAGAGTCAGGAGGAGGATACAGAATTTGTTGATAATTGTATGAACAACCTGTTTCTTGCAACCTGTTTCCTTTGCCAAGAAACAAGAACTGGATGGTGGCTACCATTACTAAACACTCTGATCAAAGATTCTATAGAAAAATATTGACCAAATGGTGGGGCACACAAATTCTAATAAACTCCAGACTTTCTGGAGTCGTTAGGGCTGGATAATCTATGAAACTATTGCCTTGAAATAATCTTTAAAACATAAATAAAAAATGTCCCCTGAAATCTCTTAAAACCAAACAATAGTTTCTCTTAACTAGTAAAGAATGTCTGCCTTGAACATTTTAAGAATGCTCTTTTAAGATGTATTGATAATTACATCTATTAACTATGATGTGAAGGTTGGAAACAAAGAGGAAGGATCAGTAGTTAAAAAATATGGCCTTGGTGATAGAAATGATGCTGGAGATTGAATGAAAATATTTCACAAGACCAATCATTTATTCATTGCAAATACCTTCTTTAAACAAAAAGGCAACAATACACATGGACCTAACCAGATGGAATATATAGAATCAAATTGCCATTATTCCTGGGAAGATACAGTGGAAAAGCTCAATATTATCAGCCCAAACAAGGCCAGAACAGTACATCAATTATTCATATGCAAGTTCATGCTGAAGTTTAAAAAAATTAAAACAAGTCCAAGGTAGTCCAAATATGGCCTTGAACATATCCTACTTTAATTTAGAGACCATCTCAAGATAGATTTGATGCATTAGACACTAGTGACCAAATACCAAAAGAGCTATGGGATGACATTAAGAACATCATATAGAAAGAAAGCAAAAGTATTAAAGAGACAGGAAAGAAAGACATGATCAAAATGAGTATCAGAAGAGATTTGAAATTTGCTCTTCAGCATAGACAAACTAAAGTAAAGAGAAGAAATGAGGAGTCATATAGCTGAACAGAAAATTTCAAAGGACCACTCCAGAAAATAAAGTAGTATAATGACATGTGCAAAGACCCGGAATTAAAAACTAAAAGGGAAGAGCGTGCTCAGCATTTCTCACACTGAAGAAAAAATTCAAACTCTGACTTTCGCTACTGAAGGATTTCATGGACAAAATACTGACTAATGCAGAAAGCATCAAAAGAAGATGGAAGGAAACAAAAAAAAAGCTGGAAGGTATACACAAAGTCACAATACCAAAACAAAAA
>NW_006408772.1:2910658-2917063 GCF_000296735.1 Chrysochloris asiatica | reverse complement strand
GTCGGTACTGACTTGATGGTACTTAACAACAACCACAACAAGCAAATACCAGACCCTCACTAGATACTTGTTGGCTCAGGCAATTAACTAAAGCTTTATCTGAGGGTAAGTCAAAATGTATTTCTACTAAGGTTCCACTTCATACATGCACAGGTTTATTCCAAATGAAGTGTGTTTAAACATATATCTGTTCCTGGTGTGGTGTTGTAGGGTAAGAACTGAACTGCTACCTGCAAGGTCGGTGGTTCAAACCTACCAGTCACACCTCAGAAACCCCATACAGGTTACTATGAGTCAGAACCATCTCGATGGCACTTAACAACAACTTTAAGAACAAAACACATCTCTGTGATTAGTGGATGGCAACAGACAAGTTCTCGCAGTAATACACTTGTCTGAGTCTCGTTAGGGTACTTTCAAAAACATAAGATCCAATCACAACTGTGGATTCCAAGGGGATCTGTTGGACCAGTTAAATTCAAGGCAGGGAACTCAGCTCAGAAGGTTGTAAGTGTATTTTGACATTCCAAAGGAGTAATTTTGGTAAGTTTTTCTCAAAGAGCCCTGGTGGAGCAGTGGGTTACGTGCTGGGCTGCTAACTGCAAGGTCAGTAGTTCAAACCTATCAGTTACTCCACAGGAGAAGGATGGAGTTTTCTGCTTCTGCACAGATTTACAGCTTTGGAAACCCAATGCAGGTCACTATGAGTCAGAACTACATGACAGCATAAACCACAAAGGATCTAGTATAATCACTGTGGCTAATCATAAACAATAATAGTAATAATAAACAAGTTTAAGAAAATTGAAAACTGCACTGGTGAGGAAGGGTCAGGGAAGCTGTGCTGAGGAATTTGCTTCCCATCACAATGGACCTGTTCATTTCTGGAGGGTAGCAAGGGCTGTCCTGTGAGAATTTCATGAGGGAACATATCTCCCCCACCCAACAGCCCTGATCTTGTCCCTTCAGACTTCTTTTTGCTCCTCAAACTCAAAGAACATGTCAAAGAAACACAATGTGAGTCCCCCAGAGATGCCAAAACTGCTGTTTAAATGTGGTGTAAATGGAAGAGAGCAGAATCCTTCAGGTAAGGGTTAGAAAAAAAGAAACACAAGCTTTAGAAGTGTGTATATGAGATGGAGGATATGCTGAGAAATAGTTTCATATTTTTTTATTTTTGTTATTGAAAGTTTCTATGATTTTACGGGATAAAGATGAGGCTTTCTGATCCCACAAAGATACACACTCTTGGAAACCCTGTGCGGAGTCGCTGAAGGTTGAGGGCAGACTCAGTGGCAATTAACAACAACAACAACAATATGATTTTTCAACAATACTTTTTAACTTATTTTCGTACAGTCTTGCAATGGCATATTTATGCCTCCTGTTTTACTTCTGCCTCCAATTTCTATAAAGTCAAGCTTTCATGTCCCAAAACTAGGTCGTTCTAATGCAGGCATTATTCATATGGACATAGTATAAGGAGGACCGTAGAAGAATTGATGCTTCTGAGTTATGGTGTTGGAGGAGAACACTAAAAGTACCATGGACTGCCAAAAGAACCAATAGATCCGTATTGGAAGAAGTGCAGCCAGAGTGCTCCTTGGAGGCTTAGATGGCCAAACTTTGTCTCTCATACTTCGGACATATTGTCAGGAGGGACCAGTTGCTGGAGAAGGATATCTTGATTGGTAAGGTAGAGGGTCAGAGAAAAAGAAGAAGACCCCCAATGAGATGGATTGGCCAAGTAGCAGCATCGATGGACTCAAGTGTGGTAACAGTAGTGAGGTTGGCCCAAGATCAGGCAGTGTTTCATTCTGCTGTGCATAAGGTCGCTATGAGTCAGTACCAACTTGATGGCACCTAACAACAACAACAGCATAGCAAATTGACTCAATTAACGTGTAGGAGCACTACTATGTGCTAGGCACTATGAAAGAAATGAAGAATGGGTGACAGACAAAAAACAAATGATAATTATTTAAGAAATTCACAAATCTTGTGGCAAAGAAAGTAACTCTGGTGGCAAAATAAGATAAGCGTTGGACTGCTACCCACTTAGCAGCCACTCCCAGGGAGAAAGATGAGGCTGTCTTCTCCCATAAAGCTTTACAGTTTCAGAAACCTTAAGGCGTAGTTTTACTCTGTCCTATGGCACATAACAACAACAACAATAGGGTAACTATGGAGTCCTGGTGTGGCGCTGTGGGTTAATGTGCTAGACTGCAAATTTGTTTGAATCGCAAAGTTGGCGCTTCAAGCTCACCAGCTGCTCTTCGGAAACCCTGTACAGGGTCGCTATGAGTCGGAACAGACTTGACAGCACTTAACAACAACAACAACCTAGGGTAACTGGAGTCCCCTTATGGCACTGTGGGTTAATGTACTGGACTGCAAGGTCGGTTTGAACTGTAAGATTGGTGGTTCAAGATCACCAGCCACTCCCTGGAAACCCTCTACAGGGTCACTATGGGTTAGAACCAACTTGATAGCACTCAACAACAATACAGGGTAACTATGAGTCAGAATCGACCCAATGGCAGTGGGTTTGGTTTTGGTGTGGCAATGTGCTATTGGTCTTTCCAAGTGCTATTTACATATGTAACTATTTTTCTCTATCAAACTGGTGACTGTGAATTTCATTAATTCCCTAATTTTTTTAGTAGATAGGTCTTTAGTAAGTAGAACAAGAAACTAGAGGATTACTATCTAAAAAGGAGCTCCAATCTAGGGCCCAATTCCAGTTCCGAGAGAAGGGGTGTGATAGAGCACGTGGACTCTGGAGCCACGAATCCTCGTGTGAATCCTAAATTCACCACTTAGATGACCGACTTCGGCAAATTACTTGTCTAGCAAAAAGAAGATAATAAAATTAGCTACCTCAGAAACATGAGTATTAAATGAAGTAATGTAAATAAGATGCTAACCTTGGTTTTTGGCACAAAGACAGCAGTCACTAAATGTAAGCCACTATTAGTGCTCATGCCTTCAATAGTTCAGTCAAAAAAATCATCATTACATGAAATGAAAGTCGCAAAGGGTCAAATGTTCATGGAACAGAGGCACAGTAAAGTAAAAAGGTGATTGCAGCAAAAGACATACAGAATATTTTGGGCCTTGAGGAAAGAAGAAGAGAAATGTGTGAGAATAGCAGTTTTACCAAGCATTCACATCAGTTGACCAGATTGCTTAGGTTCATAAAAAGACTGTAAAAGCAGAAGAATGTCTGTGGGGATTTCCTAAACGGGAAACCACACTCTAAAACGTTTAATATGCTAAAATAACCTCGCCTTATTTTCTATGCGTTTCTTACTGTTGTCAGGGTCTGTCAACCTCTCAATATATACGGTGGTTGGTTATATGCAGTCTAGTTGGTTCCAACTCATAGCAATCTTGCATAGGGTTTCTGAGGTTGTAAATCTTTATGGGAGCAGAATTTTTTTCCTTTTTATAACAGAGCAATTGGTAGATTCCAACTACTGACTTTGCAGTTAGCAGCCCAGCTTGTAATCCACTTTGCTACCAGCGCTCTTTCTCCCTATGTATGTTGTTGTTACACGCCATGAAGCTGGTTCCAACTCAAAGCAAACCCGTGTAGGGTTTCCAAGGAGCTGCTGGAACCGCCAACCTTGTGGTTCAAACCAACTTTACAGTCAAGTGCGTTATCCCACAGCGCCACACCAGGACTCCTTTCCCTAGGTGTAAGGTTCCCTCCCATATTTTTCTTTCATGAGCCCTGGTAGTGCAATGGTCAAATGCTCAGCTGCTAATGTAAAGGTTAGTGGTCTGAACCTCCCAGCTGCTCTGCTGGAGAAAAGAATTTGTGATTTCTCCCATATCTATTGGCCAAGATAAATATTACAGCTGGGGAGCCCTAGAAACAGTTCTAATCCACCTTATAAGGGCACTATGAGTCAGAACCAACTCAGTGGCACACAGCAGCAACATTCCTTTCTTTCAAACTTTCCTGCCTCTGTACTTGCCCACCTTGGCCCCTCTCTCTGATAGACAAAGTGTAATGACTGCTTGGTACACAGCAAATCTAGAGTCAGACAATTACAAAAATTGGCTTTATGAAGAGAAATATGAGAAGCTGGCAGTCCTCAACTAAAGATAAATTTTAGGAACAGTATATAACTATTTGGAATCTCTTAGAGGCACAAATGGTTAAGTACTAACCTATTGGCCAAAAAGTTGACAGCTTGAACCCACTCACTCAGAGGTGCCTTGGAAAACTGACCTGGTCATCTGCTTCGCAAGTCACAGTCTGGAAACCCTCTGGATCAGTTCTACTCTACACATGGGCTTCCATGAGTGAGAAGAGACTTGATGGCAAGTAATAACAAGAGAACTATTCACAATTACATAAATGGTTTCTTTTAGAATGTTGAGCTAGTCCCTAAGAAGTGGTTAAAAATACCCCAAAATGTCCAACTTTTTGAAATACCACAACATAACCCCTGACGCCAATCACCACTCCTCCCCTCGCTCTAGTCCCAGGGCTCTGCAACATGCTGCAGTTTCACAGAAGCCACAGCCGTCAAGGAAATAACTCAGTTAGGTGTTGATAAATTCAAATGAGCAGGTCAGATGACAGGTTGTTGATGCACAAGGCTTCAGGAGCTGGTGAATCAGGTCAGGTGACAGGCCACAAATCCCCCAAGCTGGAGATCTGACAGAGATGAACCAAATGCAGGGTCCAGAGCAAAAGAGAGAACTTTGAAAAGCATTCCTAAATAGTGGACTCGGAGTTCTGGTGTGGTGCTGTAGGATAAGCACTGGAATACTAACGGAAAGACTGGCAGTTCAAATCCTCCAGCCACAAGTGAGAAACCCTATCAGGGTCACTATGAATCAGAGTTGACTCAAAGGCATATAACAGCAACAACAATATTGAACTCAGATCATGAAAAACTAACAGTGGTGACTTGGGTCATAACCTCTAGTAGGGCAGGGACATCCTTAATCCTTAGTTTCACCTTAATCCTTACACCTTAGTTTCACCTTAATCTTTCGTCCCACTTTAAGACTGCCTCATTAATAATTCACTTCAAAAGGGGTCCATAATTGCAGGCATAGAAACTAGGATTTAAAATAAACATTACAGAATGGAAGACTATGACTGCAAGTGCCATAATAAATAATTAACCACACGGTAACAATTTATTCAAATACAGTTATAGTAGCGATCTGGACCACAGTGATAGCTTCTCAAGCACTGTTCATTTGTCAGTCTTCCATATTGTGGTGGTGAGTGCACTGTGATGCTGGCAGCTGTGTAATGCGTGTTTTAAAAATCAGTGACGGGTCACCCATCGTGAACAGTTTTCATCAGAGTTTCCAGACTAAGAGAGACCAGAAAGGAGAGACATATCATTTCTGAATGGTTTATTGTTGTTGTTGCAAGTGCCATCAAGTCAGTTCCAACTCATAGCGACCCTGTATAGGGTTTCCAAGGAACAGCTAGTTGATGGGCTTGAACAGCCAACCTTGTGGTTCACAGTCCAATGCTAATCCTACAGTTCCATACCAGGAGTCTTTCTGAATGGTTAGCCACTGAAAACCTTATCAACAGTAGCAGACCACTGTCAGATACAGTGCTGGGAGAGGAGCCCCTCAGGTTGTAAGGCACTCAAAATACAACTGGGACGGAACTGTCTCTTTCCCAAGTAGAGTAAGCCATAATGGCATACACAGAGCAGATCTTTCAGGATCATTTGTTGATGAGGCATAATTCAAAATAAGAAGAAACAGCTGCAAACATATATTAGTAATGAGAATGTGGAGTATATAAACTATAAATCTAAGAAAATTGGACGTCAACAAAAATGAAATAGAATGCATAACGATTTGTATCTTAGGTATTGTGTTGTTGTTGTTAATTGCAGTCGAATTGGTTGCGACTCATAGACACCCTGTACAAGGTCTCTGCGCGACTCATAGACACCCTGTACAAGGTCTCTGATGAGTGGATGATGGGTTGGATCCACCAACCTTGCTGTTAACAGCCCAGTGATTATCTATTTCCTAGACAGTAGAAAGCTTAAATGGACTGGGATTGGCCATTTAGAATGTGACAATCATAATAAGGCTTACTATGCTGGGAACATCAAATTGAATTACAATGGCTTTGCATTCATTGTCAAAAAGAACATTTCAAAATCTACCTTTAAGTACAATGCTGTCTGTGATAGGGTAATATCCATATAACAAGGAAGACCAGTTAATATGACTATTATTCAAATTTACTCACAAACTACTAAAACCAGTGATGATGAAACTACAGAATTCTACTAACTTCTTCTGTCAGATATTAATTAAGATGTATTGATAATTACTGGTTACTGTAATGTAAAAATTAGAAACAATGAGAAAGGATTAATAGTTGGAAATTATGTCCTTGGT
>NW_006408772.1:2903968-2908023 GCF_000296735.1 Chrysochloris asiatica | reverse complement strand
GTCACTATGGGTCAGTACCGACTCGATGGCACCTAACAACAACATCAACAAGATGCAGTTAAAGGGTAAGACAAGAGAAACAAGAGTAGTCCCTAGATAGTGTGAATAGTTAAGAATTCAGCTACTACTCAGAAAGTTGGCAGTTCACACCCACTCAAAGGCAAGCACTTCAGAAGACAAGCTTGGTGACCTGTTTCCAAAACCCCTGAAACAGTTCTAGTTTGTGCACATAGGGTCGCAGTGAACTGGGCTTGACTTGATGATCACTAGCATGACCCTCGTGTGTCACTGTAGGGTAAGAACTGTAGGACTGTTAACCACAAGTTTGATTCAAACCCACCAGCCATTCCTTGGACACCCTATACAGGGTTGCTATGAGTCGGAACTGACTCCACAGCACTTAACAACAACAAAAGCCATTACAAAGCATATCAACAATTTTAAAGTACTGAAAAAGGAGAGTCAAAAAGTAGCTGAGAGAATACAAACTAGGATGACCACAGGATCAAAGGTGAATAGATCAGAATGGTATTTTCAAATTGTGAGTTTGGGCTTGGTTAGGCCCTTTCTGCCTAGTGCCCAGAGTGTGATGGGATAAGGGACGCTGGTGGAGCACACAGGGACTGGGGCAAATCCAGCACCATCAACGCAGCACCATGGACTATTCACTAAAAAATATATTAACCAACCTCCTATTTAAGATTCACTGAGAAAATTCAAGTCAACTTACAAACTGAAAACATATTTTTGAAGTTTTGACTAATAAAAAAAACGAAATTAAAAAAAAAAAAAAAAAAGGATGTCATAAAAGACTCTGAAAAGCAAATATCTGGAGTTAGATAACCAAAAGGGCAGATATCATGCTCAGCATTTCTCAAGTTGAAAGAAATGAAGAAACAATACAAAGCCTGACTTGTGATATAGAAGGATTTTATTGGCAAAATATTGAAAGACTCTGGAAGTATCAAAAAAAGATGAAAGGAAAACACAGAGTCACAGTACCAAAAAGAATTGGTTGATATGCAACCGTTTCAAAAGGTAGCATATGATTCTCAGTGACACATGAGAGCGTTTTTGTAATTGCAGGGACTTGTCCTCATCAGCAGTGCAGACTACCTCTGTTCACGTGTCATTTTGCCTTTTCTAACTCTTTGGCTATTATAATAAGGACAATAACCGGCCTTGATCAGATGCAGGTTTTCTGTGTTTTTTAAGGTTTTTACTGATGTAACATATCCTGTGTTCAGTTAAATGTACTGATTATGTATTTGGTTTTAAGACTTTCATTTTTGTATTTAGTACATTTCTTTCCATTCTGTCCTATTAACAAGTCCATTATTTTCACCTTTTAATTATTAAGGTTCTCATAGAACACCACTTTGAGACTGCTAATATTCTGTTTCTTCATCATACTTTGCTATTATTTTTATATTAATTGATTGCTACCTATGATTATTATTACATGGTATTTACCAAATACAATGTTGTAATAAAAAAAAAAAAAAAAAAAAAAGGTAGCATATGACCACAAACTGGTGGTAATGAAGGAAGAAGTCCAAGCTGCAATGAAGGTATCGGGCAAAAACAAGGCTCCAGGAACTGACAGAATATAAATTTAAATGTTTCAACAAACTTGTGCAGCACTATGCCAAGAAATCTGGAAGACAGCTATGTGGCCAACAAATTGAAAGATATCCATATTTGTGACCATTCCAAAGGGAGGTGACACAATGGAATGCAGAAATCATACAACAATATAATTAATATCACATGTAATAAAATTTTGCTGAAGATAATTCAAAAATGGTCACAGCACTATATTGACAGGGAGCTGCCAAAATTCAGGACAAATTTAGAAAAGATATCATTGCTGAAATCAGATGGATCCTGAATGAAAGCAGAGAATATCTAAAAGGTGTTTACTTGTGTTTTATTGACTATGAAAAAACTGTGTGGATCATAACAAACTTTGGATAACATTACAAGCAATGGGTATTTCTGAACACTTAATTGTGCTTATGAAGAACCTGTGCATAGACCAAGGGGCAGTCATTTGAAGAAAACATGGGGAAAAACAAAACAAAAACAAGGGGATACTAAATCATTTAACATTAGAAACAGGTTGTATCCTTTCACCATACTTTGTCAATCTGTATGCTGAGCAAATAATTGGAGAAGCTGGCTTATATGAAGAAGAACATGGCATCAGGATTGTAGGAAGATTTATTAATATCTTCACTTCCTTGCTTGCTGGAAGTGAATAAGACTTAAAATGTTTACGAAAATCAAAGACCACAGCTTCATTTCAAATTATACCTCATTTCAAAAAAACAAAAACAAAAATCCGTACAACTGGGCCAATAAATAACAGAGAAAAGATTGAAGTTATCAATCTTTGCTTTGATCCACGATCAATAGATCAACACTCATGGAAGCAGCAGTAAAGGAATCAAAAGACAAAAAAAAGTAATGCATTGGGAAAATCTACTGCAAAAGACCTCTTTAAAGATGTCAACTTGAGGACTCAGGTGCACCTAACCCAACCCATGGTATTTTCAATCACCTCATATGCATATGAAAGTTGGACAATGAATACAGAAGGCTGGGAGAAGACTCCATGCATTTGAATTATGGTGTTGGTGAATAATATTGAAAATACCATGGACT
Organism: Chrysochloris asiatica; assembly: GCF_000296735.1. Taxonomy (NCBI): domain Eukaryota; kingdom Metazoa; phylum Chordata; class Mammalia; order Afrosoricida; family Chrysochloridae; genus Chrysochloris; species Chrysochloris asiatica. Next base: position 2,905,356 of record NW_006408772.1, on the reverse strand, counting down.
GGCCAGAAGAACAAACAAATCTATCTCGGAAAAGTACAGCCAGAATATGTGTTAGAAGCAAGGATGACAAGACTTAATCTCTCATACTTTGGACATGTATTTAGGAGAGATTAGACCCTTGAGAAGACATCAGTGAAAAAGAGGAAGACCTCAACAAGATGGACTGACACATCAGCAGAAACAATGGGCTCAAACATAATAACAATTGTGAGCATGGCGAAGGACAGGGCAATGTTCTGTTACATTGGACATAGGGTCGCTATGAGTCGGAACCAACTGGATGCCACCTAACAACACCAATAAGCACTGCTTGGTAATTCTAAGTACATTTCCTCTTACATAATTTCAAACCAATTATTTAATGACTGAAAACCACAAGGTTGGTGATTCGAGCCCCTCAGGCACCCTGCTAGAGAAAGATGAGACTTTCTGCTCATGCACAAGATTTAAAGCTTCAAAAACCCAACACAGGGTTGCTATAAATCCAAACTGCTTCCATAGCACTTAACAACAACAATAGTGCAATGAATGGATCATAAGGTTCAACTACTAGCCAAAGATTGGTGGTTTGAATACACTCAGGGGCACCTGGCAATGTACTTTGGAAAGGTCACTATAAAGCCAAGTCATTGCCAAGTCAGTTCTAACTCATGACAAACTCATGTGTGATGAGAAAGTAGAATTGACCCAAAGGATTTCCTGGCTGTGATCATTACAAAAACTAATCTCCAGGCCTTCCTTCTGCAACTCCACTGGTGGTTTTAAGTAACCAACCTTTAAGTTGTAACACTGTAACACTGTAACACCCAGGGGCCTCTAAAAAGTCACTGCCAATAAAACTCTGAATTGCGGGTACTTCTACTCAGGACACCGAGGAATCAACATGACATCCCCAAACAAATTTTGAAGCTGATACATGAGCCACTTTAGGAAGAGGCTTCAATATGAATTAAGGGTGAGTAGAAATGTAACAGATGTGATATCCTGAGAAATTCATTACAATGGAATTCTATTTTTACTTATGTTGGCAACAGGTTACTAAATGTGCAATACATCTCATAGGCAGCTCTATTTAAGGAATTTTCCAAAATATTAGCCAACTAAGGATAATCATTATTTCATCCAGTTAATTCTATTACAAGAGTCGTTGGGTGGTACAAACAGTTATAGTGCTCAGCTGCTAACCAAAGGGTTGGAAGTTCAAGTCCACCTCAGAAAAAGTCCTGCTGAGCTATTTCTGAAAAATCTGCCATGGAATTCCCTCATGGGGCACAGTTCTATTCTGACACACATGGCGTTACTCTGGGTCAAAATTGACTTGAAGGCAACTGGTTTTAATGCTAGTACCTCTCATATCAGCTATCTGGATTAAATTTTTACTATCTATA
>NW_006408772.1:2892289-2901033 GCF_000296735.1 Chrysochloris asiatica | reverse complement strand
TGGCACATAACAACAAGAACATTATATATATTTATATAATTATATCTATTCCACAAATATAAAAGAATTTGAAAGAGTATATTTGTACATGAATATTTAGCTCTCCTGGAAATGCAACTATAAATGTGGTGGAGCATACAGCAGACAAAATGATGAAAACTTCATATACATTATTTAACATCCTAAGACAATGAGTTTATGGGTCTGGGGGCTCCAGACCATTGTCTCAAGGGACACTATGGTCAACTGGCATAACATAGTCCACAAAGACAAAGTTCTACATCCTGTCTGGGTGAGGACAGTCGGGATCTTGAAAGCCCATGAACGGCCATCTAATTTACAGATAGTGGTCTCTCCATGTATGGAAGAAAGATGAGTGGTAAGAACTGAAAAGGCTTGGAATCAATTAGTCCAACAGACTAAAGGAACATGTGAATACTAGTTTCTATGACTCTGAGAACAGAAGAAGTAGATGATGCCTAGCTACCACTACCCCACTACCAAGTGCCCTGACAAGGATCTCAATAGCAGATCCCAGATTCAGTGGAAGAAAATTTGGAACAATACTCAAAGTCATTTAATTAAAAAAAGACAACTAGGTCTCCTGGTCAGAAAGAGACCGGAGGAACCTGAGATGATGGCTCTGGACCCACCTCCAGGTCTGCCAAGGAACTCACCATCATGGCTCACTGTTCACCCAAGCAGTGGATAAGTTTATGGAGGGACAATAACTCTGGTGAGGAATGCTCACCATGGAACGGTCAATCATTGAAAATCAAAAGAGCAACATTTTCCTAGGGACAAAGTTGAGAAGGGACAGGAACATGGGTGGAATGCAAATGAGAACCATAGGGAGGGAAGCAAGAGAACTGTTGTTTCATGGAGGGGAATGTAATCATGGAGACGAAACAAATATGATTTGTTGAATGTAAAGCTGACAATCTTGTCTGTAAGTTTTCACTGAATTCAACATAAGAGTTAAAAAAAAAAAAAAAAAAAAAAAGAAATAGCATCACATTCTGATATTTTTGTTTAATATAGTTTTCTATGGTTTTGCAACAATATTTTTTGACTTACCTTCATGGTGTTTGTGTGTGTATATATCTACATATGCTGCTGTTTGTTGTTAAGAGCCCTTGAGTCGGTTTCGACTCACAGAGACCATGTATAGCATTTCTGAGGAGCATGTAGAGAGCCTGACCCACTGACCTTGCAGTTAACCAACAGTACCACATCAGACTTCATATACATGAGGGGTCTTCAAAAGAGTTTGTGGGGAAATTCCTTATCTTTTAATTCTATTTATCTATGAACTTCTTGAAGCTCTTTCATAAGTAAAACAGTCAACTGCTTCTAGCTAACTCATTTCTGTACTGGCCAGGACTCACTACAGACTCACTGTTGAGCATATTCGACTTTGAAGTGGGGAGTCAGAGGCATGCTGTTGGTCCTACCCAAGGTTTTCTACTTCTTCTTTCTATTCTTTTTCTAGCCCTCGCAGCACCTCAAAACAGCACATACATACACAGAAAGAAAGCTGCAGCATCATAAACAGGGCAAATTTTGGTAGACTGCTCTGAGAGAGAAAACAAAAAGGGAGGATGGTGATGTCGACTATTTTCATGACGCTGCCTTAAACATGTGTGCTGTAGCCCTGGGAGATCAAAGAAGTGAAGAATAACAGTAAGTAGCAGCTGTTTACCATGAAAATGGCACAAGTGCCTCTTTTCTCCATTAAAAAGTCATCTCCAATTCCTCAGAAAACTAGAAATAAGACCCAGCAATCCCTCTACTTAGTATATATCCACAAGAAAAACGATCCAGGACACGAGTTGCTATATCCACACCAGTATTCATCACAGCACTAGTTACAGTAGCAAAAAGGGGGAGAGAGTGTACATCATTAGAAGAATGAATAAACAAACTTGGCACATACACCCAATGTAATACGATGCAATGTTGAGGAATGATGATGAATCTGCAAAAACACCTCATAACATGGATGACACTGGACGACATTATGCTGAGGGAAATTAGGCAATCACAAAAGGACAAACACTGTATGAGACCATTATTGTAAAAACTTAAGAAAAGGTTTCCAGACTAAAACAAACATTCTTTGATGGTTGGTTACCATGGATGGGAGGGAGGGGAGAGTAATTTACTGGCTACAGGGTACACACATTAGCTCAGATGACAGGGAGGGCAATATACAAGAAGTGGGAGGGTGTCAGAAGATTAATGAAGATAGGTGAAGATATAGTGAGGTACACGTGGGCCAAAGGGGATAGATGTAAATAGTGATGTATACACAACCTTGGAACAGTGTTCTTTGCATAAATACATTAATTGAGACATACTTTGAATGGGTAAGGGAAGCATGGGATATCTATCTTTATATATCCCACAAAAATATGAGTTTGAAAAAGAAAAAGTAAACATTGTTTGATGATTGCCAGGGGTGGAAGGGAAGGGAAACTAGTTTACTGGCTAGAAGGTGGACACATGCTAACTCTGGTGATGGAAAGTACGGTATACAAGAATAAGGAGGTTGGCATAAGAATAATGAAGACAAGTTAAGACACAGGGAGGTATAGAAGGACTAAAGGGGACAGCAGTAAATAGTGATATATATATACAACCTTGGGATAAAAATGTTCTGTGGGTAGATATGTGGGCAGAGACACATACCAAATACATACATATCCTATACAGGGTCACTATGAGTTGAATCAACTAGACGGCATTTAATAACAACATTATATATTTATACTTCAAACAGATACACAGAGACTCCTGGTGTGGCACCAGAGGGTCAGCACTGGACTGCAAACCATAAGACTAGTAGTTCAAACCCACCAGGTGTTCCTCAGAAACTCTATACAGGGTTTCTATGAGTTAGAACTGACTCTAACAACAACAAAATCACAGATGTACAAGAGTTTGAAAGAGGATATTGCTGAGTATTTACCTTTCCTGTAAACACAACTATGAATGTGGTAGAGCATAAAGCGGACAAAATGATGAAAACATCTTAGATATTATCTATCATCTTAAAGAAATGAGTAGCTGAGCATGGGGGTTCGGACCATAGCCTCAGGGAACAACGTAGTCAATTGGCATAACATAGTCCACAAAGACACTGTTCTCCATCCTGCTTGGGTGAGTAGCGTCTGGGATCTTGAAAGCTCAGGAGCAGATGTCTAAGGTACAGCTTATTGGTATTTCTGTGTATGGAAGAAAGAAGAGTGATAAGAACTGAAGAGGCTTAGAATCAATTAGTCCAATGGAACATGTGAACACTAGTCTCCATGACTCTGAGACCAGAAGAACTATACAGTGCCCAGCTACCACTACCAACTGCCCTGACAGGGATTCCCCCATTAGAGAGCCCCGGATAAAGTGGCAGAAAACATAGAAGAAAACTCAAAATTATTTAATTAAGAAATGAAGCCCAAGTTTATTGGTCAGAAAGAGACTGGAAGAACCTTAGATGATGGCCCTCAACTACCTTTCAGGTCTGGAAAGGAACTTACCCTGGTGGCTCAACTTTCAGCCAAGCAATAGATAGGTATATAAGGAAAATAACACCAGGAAGGTATGCTCACTATGAATGATGGAACAATCATTCAAAATCAAAGGGGAAATAAAGGTGTGGCGCTGTGGGTAAATGAGCCAGATTGCAAAGCCATTTGAACTGCAAAGTCGGCAGTTCAAGCTCACCAGCTGCTCCTCGGAAAGCCTATACAGGGTCGCTACGGATCAGAACTGACTGGATGGCACTTAACATCAACAATGAAAAAATATGGACAAATTTAAGGGCTCTAATGGTGTGGCGCTGTGGGTTAATGCGCTGGACTGCAAGATCAGTGGTTCAAGCTCAAGCTCACCAGCCACTTCTTGGAAACCCTATATAGGGTTGCTAAGTGTTGGAACCAACCAGGCAGCACTTAACAACAACAACAGCAATACAAGGCACACACAGTGTATCAAATGTGAGAACTGCACAAATAAAAAGACAAAAATAGATGATTGGGACATCCTAAAAATTAGAAACTTAGGTGCACCCAAAGATTTCACCAAAAGTGTAAAAAGACAGCCCACGGAATGAGAAAAATTCTTTTGCAGCAACATATCAGACAAAGGACTAATCTCTAAAATCTATAGGAAACTACAACACCTCTACAAGAAAAAGACAAAGAACCCAAATCAAAAATGGGCATAGGAAAGGAACATACACTTCACTAAGGAAGACATCAGGGCAGCCAACAAACATGTTAAGAAATGTTCACGATCACTAGCCATTAGAGAGATGCATATCAAAACAACCATGAGATATCATCTCACACCAGCAATAACAGGGAAGTTCAAAAATGCAGAGGACAATAAATGCTGGCGAGGATGTGGAGAGACTACTACCCTCCTACATTGCTGGTGGGAATGCAAAATGGTTCAATCACTCTGGGAAATGGTTTGGTGCTTCCACAGAAAGCTGAAGTAGAAATAACCTTCTTGTTGATGTTGTCAGGTGCCATCGAGTTGGAACCGACTCTTAGCGACCCCATGCACAGCAGAACGAAACAATGTCCGATCCTGGGCCAACCTCACTACCACTGCCACACTTGACACCATCAATGATGCCACCTGGCCAATCCATCTCGTTAGGGGGTCTTCCTCTTTTTCTCTGACCCTCCATCTTACCCAGCATGACATCCTTCTCCAGCAACTGTTCCCTCCTGACAATATGTCCAAAGTATGAGAGGCGAAGCTTAGCCATCCTGGCCTCCAAGGAGCACTCTGGCTGCACCTCTTCCAGAACAGATCTATTGGTTCTTTTGGCAGTCCATGGCACTTAACAGTATTCACCTCCAACACTACAACTCAAAGGCATCAATTCTTCTACGATCCTCCTTATTCACTGTCCAGCTTTCACAACCATATGAGGTTATTGAAAATACCATGGCTTGGGTCAGGCACACCTTAGTCCTCAAGCTGACATCTTTGCTCTTCAACACTTTAAAAAGTTCCTGTGCAGCAAATTTGCCCAATGCAATACGTTGTCTGATCTCTTGACTGCTGCTTCCATGAGTGTTGATAATTGAAGAAATAACCTTATGATCCAGCAATTCCTCTACTTGGTATATATCCATAAGAAATATGAGCCAGAACAAGAATATATATATATATCACATACATACATACATACCAATGTTCATTGCAGACTATTCACAATAGCAAAAAATGGAGACAGCCTAAGTGCCCACTGATGGAAGAATGGATAAACAAACTTTGGTACATATACACAATGGAATACTTCGCTACCTTGAAGAATAACAATGAAGCTGCAAACCACAGCACATAATATGGATGAACCTTGAGGACATTATGCTGAGTGAAATTAGTCACAAAAGGACAAATATTGCATAATACCATTATTGTAAAAGGTTAAGAAAGGATTTCCATACTAAAAGAAGAAAAAAAACCTCTTTGTTGGTTACCAGCAGTGGGAGGGAGGGGATGATACAGCACAGGTTAAGGGATAGTCACATCATAGCTGGGTGTTGGGGAGGGCAATATACAAGGAAAGGGAGGACAACACACAGGAAGGGGGGGGCATAGACAAACAAGGTAGATAGGGGAACATTTAGGTAGGTTTGCACAGGCTAAATGGGACAGCGGTAAACAGTGATATATGCTCAACTTTGAAACAACAGGACTCTGGGATACAGGGATTGAGGCCTAGTCTGAATGGGTAAAAGAGGGGAAATAATGTTAAGATACTTGACTGTCTTATGGATATTGGTTTCCTTTGCCTGCTATTATAAAATAGACAATTGAGTGGAATAGGAAGGAATGTCGGGAATTATGATTGCAGAAAGCTTGTCTTCAGCCTGTAACTTCAGTCTGTAGCTTTGCAATACCTAAAAGGGGTTCTAGAATGTGCCCAGTGAAATGGGCTTCTTGTAGAGCCTTTGTAGTGTATAGGACCTTAGGTGGAATCCTGAGCCCCATCTAGAACCTTCTGAGGTGGTACATTTCCACTTGAAAGGACATGCAGACCAATCTGGAGCAGCTAGAGGAACAGAAGATACTTCCTGAAAGAAAGGCCAGCAGGAAAGAACAAAAACAGCAGTCTGTTTGGCTATTACAAGAACAAGCAAGCTCTTTGTAAGAGAGCCATTAAAGCATGTAATCAATTCCCTTCAGGATAAACCTCCCTCTAAGACTGAAACTCAGAGGGAACACATGAGTAGTCATGTAAGTTTGCTGACAACCGCGTTGTTCTACATGTGAGTGGAAGTGGAGGAAAGGCAGCTGAGTCCATCCATGTTCCACAGACTCTTATCAACCTTGAGATGAGACAGCGAAGGAGAAAGGATGGTTGGTATGAAGTTTGGTGAGACTTGGGAACTCCTGAGCCCATGGACAATGACTTAACCAAGGAAGGCTAGAGCTGAGAGTGAAGTGTCCAGCTGATATGAAGTGGCAGGAAATGCACAAGAATGCAAGACTTGCATATAGTACCCATTTGACCTAGCTTTGATGGGTTGATGATCAGAACTCAACTAGAGGAAGATAAAGAAATTTGATAAAGGAAACAAATGTAAATTCCTACAGTTTGATCAACTTGACCTATACTTAATAGATTAATAATTCAAAATACCAACCGAGAGGAAGGAGTCTTCACATCAAGGATCAAACCTATCCCCTCTGTACACAGGGTTGATAGGGAGAGGCAACTTAGACACTGGCTACCTAAAATGGCTGAAATGGACTGGTATTGGCCATTTTGAATCTGACAACCACATGGTTTACTATGCCGGGAATAACAAATTGATTGAAAGTGCCATGGGCTACCAAAAGAACCAACAGATCTGTGTTGGAAGAAGTGCAGCCAGAGTGCTCCTTGGAGGCCAGGATGAGCAAACTTTTCGGACCAGTCACCGAAAAAGGATAGGATATCATATTTGGTAAGGTGGAGGGTCAGAGAAAAAGAGGAAGACCCCCAGCGAGATGGATTGGCAAAGTGGCAGCATCAATGGGCTCAAGTGTGGCAACGATGAGGTTGGTCCAGGATTGGGCAGTATTTCCTTCTGCTGTGCATAAAGTCGCTATGAGTTGGTACCGACTCGATGGCACCTAACAACAACAAACCTAAAATAGCTGGGGTTGGGGGGACTATAAGACATGTAGTGGCTGGCTTATAAGTTTTCAAGAGGGAGTTTAGTTTCAGAGTGTGTGGGGAAAGGTCGAATCCCCACTAAATAGTTTTTATCTTATCTAGATGGATCTGGTGAAAGGAGATGGGGATAGGATTCATTTGATTTAAAAGTGTGTAATTGTTATTATGACTAATTGCAATGGTCACAACTGTGAAGGTATAATAAAAAGAGTGGAGTAGTTAATTTTACATTCCAGGAACAAAGGACCCTAGGGCCATCAAGAAAGAAGAGCCTGAGTGGAACATGGAACCCTAACCTGAGAAGAAGTGACACCAGAAATGGAGGCGAGCACCTGCCTTGGAGCCATGATCCACATCTTCCTCATCCACAGTCTGCATGCCTTGCATGCTGAAGATGAGGGCTTCTGCACATGATAACCCAAGGCCACATGGTGCTGAGAGAGACAGACTCCTCTGCACGGAGCAGATTTTGGCTGTGGTCAGGCTGGTGGAGTTCATGTACCAGCTGTAGTAACAGCCATCTGGTGGTTCTTTGACACACCTATCACCCCACTCATCCTCAGGTGAGCCAGTACCCCTGCATGAGGACCAACAAGGGGCCTTCCACCTGACAGCAGGGGATGCTTTTCAGGAGCCACAGACGGAGGTGTGGCTAGGTGCTGGTACTGGATGCCCATGTGAACCTGCTGCTGGCCGAGGGCATGCTCTGACTGCTGGCACACCTCATCTTTGACCACCTCCACCTGCTGGTGCCCAGTGCCGATCTCCTGCTTTGGGCAGACTGCATTGAGGCCATTCTTGCCTGCTTGCCCCATGGTCAGTTGCTCTTCCTCAATGACCAGTTCGTCCAGGGTCTAGATAAGGAGCTCAGTGCTGCCTGGCCTCTCTGATTCCCTTGCTAGGTTACGGCTTCCTGAGGGACCAGGAAGAGAGGACAGAGGGCAGATACAAATAGGTGAAGCACATGTCATCCACCTCCAGCTTAACCTCTACCCAGCTCTATGTGCTGCCACCTTCAGGACAAGTAGACTGGACAACTGGCAGAATGGGGGATGGGCATGCAAGCAAGGGTTCTACATGATTGTAGGCTTAGCAGAATCAAGGGCATCCTGTGTCTTCAGCAGGTACATGGCAGAGTCAGACCCTGTACTGGGCCCACTATGTTTCATATTGACCCACCTCTCCCCCTGCTTGCCAGGCAGTCATATACATGCCCCAGCCAGCTGCTTGTGCGTCCGCAGCAAGAAGGTGCTACCTAGAGCTCAGCCCACCTCACCTTTCCACAGTCATTTCAGAGTCTGTAGGAGCTGCGCCTCTGCACAGACATGCCCTGCCTTTGCACCCACAGTGGCACCCCCACAAGGATTTTGTCAGAGAGGCCCGCTCAGGGTCAAGTCCCACATTTCTGAAAATACTTCAGTAGGGGGACTTTGTCACTTCTTATGTTCTGACCCTGTGCCTCCAGATAGTCCTGGGCTTCTCTTGTCTGCAGGAAGAGAAGGTGCCTGGCCTCAATGTCAGTTTTTTCACTTTGAATTAAAAACTTTGTCTGCGTGGGGGT
>NW_006408772.1:2882520-2892083 GCF_000296735.1 Chrysochloris asiatica | reverse complement strand
AAAAACAACAAAAACCTATCTCTCATTCATTCTGGTCATTTGCAAGATGAATTCTAAAGTTAGGATGTTGTTGTTGCTGTTAAGTGCCATTGAGTTAGTTCTGAAATAGTGACCCTGTGTAGGGTTTCTCAGAGTCCTGGTGTGGCGCTGTGGGTTAATGTGCCAGACTGCAAAGCTGTGTGAACTACAAAGTTGGTGGTTCAAGCTCACCAACTGCTCCTTGGAAATCCTACACAGGGTCGCTATGGGTCGGAACTTGACAGCACTTAACAACAACAACAATAGGGTTTCCAAGAAGCAGCTGGTAAGCTTGAACCTCCAACCTTGTGGCTCAAACCAACTCTGCAGTCCAGTACATTAACCCATAGCACCACACCAGTTCTCCAAAGTTAGGATGTAAAAGAAAGGTATTTGCCTATAGCATGCCAGTAGCACCTTCTCATACATAGTTGATGAGAAACTAGCATGAAATCATACCAAAGAGGAAAATATACCAAGAAATAGGAACACAACCATGTCTGTGAATGCAAGAAAAAGTTATGGAAGAAAGGTGACCAAAGTCAATATCCTCAGGTAAAGACAGACGTGGTGGGATCCAACCACAAAGAGGAAAGTTCACTTTGTACTTGATGTACTTTATTTTCTAAAACATCTAAACAATGAGTATGGTTCATGAGTTATGTTACTTTTTATAAAATTAAATTTTAAATGAAAGGCATGCTAGGAAGTTTCAAGATTTAAGTTAACAGCAAAAAACAAAAAAACGGATTATATTAGATCCAGAGAGGGAGAGCGACTGTGTGCTGAAGACCTGTGGGGTACGGAGGAAGGATTGCATGGAGGGGATTGTAACCATGGCAATGAGATGACATACAATAGAATGAATGTAAAACTAATGTTCTCCCATGTAAACTATCATATAATTAACAATAAAACATTAATATATACCTCGGAAACCCTGTACAGGGTCGCTATGGGTCGGAACCGACTCAACGGCACGTAACAACAACAACAACAATATATATATATATTAGTCTTTTCTCCATTTTTTCAAACAGATTGAAAATTTGAGGGCAACTTTTTGTCCCTCAAAGTGCCTATGTCAGTATTATGTACTAAACCAGTATGCTAATAGACTGAGTTAATTGAATTGAATAAAATCAGAAAATAAATGGAAACAAGTAACTTTGGTTTTTACAAATATTGTGTGACATGCATTTACAAGAAAATATTGGAGCTGGATTTATATTTAGGATTGCCTGTTTTGACTACATTAAAATAGTTTCACTCAAGGGTTAAAAAAAAACAAAAAAAAACAGATTATAGATTCAAAAAGGGACATAATGCAATAAGGCATATCAGAAGCCTTCTTCTTTCATACTGTATTTAAACATGCTGAACATTTTATGAACATTATAATCTTCAAAATTTCATACCAGAGTACTTATCACGTGCCTTGAAAACATTATGCTATCTCCTTAATTTGCACACATTTTTGCTATTATTCACCATTGTTATCTAACAAAGCTTTAGAATTCAAAAGGTTTATTTTTTAAATCTTGAAGTATGGGCAAGAATTCTAAACTAAAAGGGAGTGCTGTGACTCTAAGATAAGCATTGAATTGCTAACTACAAGGTCAGTAGTTCAAATCCACCAGGTGTTTCCTAGGAAAAAGATGAGACTTTCTGCTCTTACAAAGGTTTACAGGCTTAGAAACTATTCAGGCTCACAGTGAGTTGGAAGCACCTAGATGGCACTTAGCAACAACAGGGTTTTGTTTTCTATAAATTATCATACTTTTGAGAAACATATTGTTAAGGGTTAAGTTAGGTGCTGAGGAGACAGACCCCAGTCATCATAATGTTTACGGGGTGTTGACGTTGTGTCCAAATATAAGCACACCCCAGGGATATTGTAGATTCAGTTCCAGATTACTGCAATAAAGTGAGTTGCATATGTTTTTTGGTTTCCAAGTAGATACAAAGTTTTGTGTACACTTGTTGTTAAGTGCCGTCAAGTCAGTTCCGACCCATAGCGACCCTGTACAGGGTTTCCGAGGGTGTAAATCTTTACGGGAGTAGAAAGCCTCATCTTTCTCCGTGGAGCGGCTGGTAGTTTCGAACCACTGACCTTAAGGTTCACAGCCCGATTCGTAACCACTACGCTACCAGAGCTCCTCTTTTGTGTACACTAGACAGCACTTAAAAATAACAACATACTATAAGTCTATTAGGTGTACAATAACACCATGATAAATTTTAATACTGCAGAGAATTATCAAAATGCCAATAGATTTCTTAGACACAGGGTTACCACAAACCTTCAATTTATAAAAGACGCAGTATCTGTGAGACACAATATAGCAAAGTACAGTAAAGTGAGACATGCCTACGTAGTCCTGAGAGGTGAAATGAGATGTCTTTTTTAAACTGTTTTGTCTCAGGTTTCTCAAGTGAACTTTTAGGTAACCTAGAGTTCTAATATCTAAGTGCTGAATACAATAGACAGCTACAGCACTGAGTTTGGAGTACAGCAACTAAAATAAATGTATTAATTAAATACAGGTAATTTTATTATTAGCTAGAGTATTTCTTTCCCCAAGCATGCCTGCGTTTTTACATTGTTGTTTAGTGCCAACAAGTTGGTTCCAACTCATGGCAACCCTGTATAAGGTTTCTGAGGAGTAGCTGGTGGAGCTGAACTGCCAACCTTGTGGTTAGTAGTCCAGCGCTTATCCTACAGCACCACACCAGACTCTTGATATCCAAGTACTGCATATAACATAAAACAATAATACTACACTGACTTTGCAGTGCGCCAACATAAACATAAAGGTAATTACTTCCTTTCCTAAGTATGCCTGGGTTCGAAGGTACATATAAGAATAATAGGTAAGAATAAAAGCAGTTAGCAGCTCAATGCCTGGCCCCCAGTGCCACCACAGCCTTTTTCTCTTTAAAATTTCTGTTTTTTAAAAATCTGTATTAACCACTTCACCTGGTCAGTTCTTGTAATTTTATTTTAACAATTATGTTACAAGACTTGATGCAGGTAAATATTTAAACAGCCAAGTATGTTGTTGTTCAGTGTCGTCAAGTCTGTTTAGACTCACATTAACTCTGTATAGGGTTTCCGAGGAATGACTAGTGAGCTTGAACTGCCGACCTTGCAGTTCAAACTTACTTTACTGTCCAGCACATTAATCCACAGTGCCACACCAGGACTCCCTCAGTCCAGAATAGAAACTACTCTAAGCTAGTTTTATTTGGAATAAAGTGTACATAAGTTGAATATCTTTAGTGACTATGGTCTTTTAAAAGCATTTCCCAGTGACTTTTTTTAAGCGCAAACTACTCTTTCATAAATAAAGGTCACTAGATTGGAACCTTATGTGCTAAGAAATCACACCATACATTTGCTAGTATTGAAAATCTTGCACAGCTGATCATGATCACACTTGGGCCCTAATTTTCTAGCAATCCTTAAAATACTAGAAATAAGAGGAAGGGATCAAACAAGTCAGTGAAATTCAGATAATAACCTCTAAAACTATATTCCCCACAACTATATTTGGCCATGAGTCCTGATGTGGTGACGCAGGATAAGCACTCAACTTCAAGTTCAGTTTGAAACACAAGGTCAGCTGTTCAAATTCACCAGCTGCTCCTCAGAAACCCTATACAGGGTTGCTATGAGTCAGAACTGACTCCATGGCACCTAACAACAATGTATTTGGCCAACAGTTTAAATATTTTCCTGCATCAAGTTTTGTAACATACTTGTTAAAATAGTTACAAGAACTGATCAGGTGAGGTGGTTAATACACAGATTACAAGAAAATGAAATTTGTAAGGAGAAAAGAAAGAGACTGTGGTGGTGCTGAGGGACAGGCATTTAAAAACCAGCAGCCACTCCAGTGTGAAACAGATGAGGCTATCTGTGCCTGAAAAGTTGTACAATCCGGGAAATCCTCCATAGGGTCACTATGAGTTGGAATCAACTTCATGGCGATGGGTTTTGGGTTTTCTGTTCTGTTTTTTGGTGGGTGCATAAAGTATGAAGTAGAAAGCACTTTCTTTTTTTAGAAAATGTAAAGTGGCTACTATGATTATTCTCATCTTTTACCTTTTCTGCTATTATAGACGCCGTTTCTGAGCATTCTAGTGTGCAGACCACTCCAAGACACAAACTATGATTTTACTCTTAATCAAGTTGACTCACTTTCTGGGTAGCAAGAAAAAGGTAAAACTGGGCTACCTCCATCAGAATCCAGTGGATATTTACTGTTACCTGTAATGAACCACCTCACAATGTTGGCACTTAAAGGGAATGGACTTGGTGACCTGCAATCTGGGTCAACTCCATTTCTACTTAGCTAAATTGCTTAGGACGAATCACTTAATCATATTGATCCTCAACTTCTTCAACTGAAAAGCTCCAGTCATCCTTGACAGAAATATCAGGATGAACCATGATAATCATAGCACATGCACTTAAGAAATATTCAACCCATGTTAATCTTTTCCTAGGGGATGGATCAGGGGTCAGTAAAAGTGAAGTCAGGGTTTCTTGGCAAAGCAAGGTAGTTAAGATTTGCTTTGGTGCTTAAAAGAAATCTTTTTATGAGAAAATGTCTTCTGGCATAACCTCAAGCAAGTTTCTCTCCCTTTTCAGAACCCACACAGCAAAGTCTTCGGCATTTCTCATGCTTTGTATTGTCAGTTGCATTTTTATTGTATAAAATCTTGTCATTTTACCCACATTAACACTGCTCCAAGAGACAGTTTTTTTTAAAAAAATAATACGCATTGTCTAGTCCAGGGCCTCCCTCACTCCAAGTAACAAACATTTGTTGATTGATTCAACACAAAGAGGGGTGCGCTATATTCAGAGTTCCCTGACAGTTTTAAAAGGAAAAGGCCTCTTTCGCCAAACGATACTGGGGAGGTGTCTTTCCAAAGCCACACGTTTTCTTTTTGTCATCTCGCACACCGAGATTTCTCTACCAATTCCGGGAGACGGATCTGTCATATTTATGTTTATGGTGTTAACGTACGTTAAACAAACACGAAGTACAACTGAGGTCAAGGGAAGCGAAAGCGGCGCAGCAACCACACCTACTTTGGCTGCTGCGGCGCCCGGAGCCCGCAGAAGGCGAGTCAGCGGGGCTGCCAGCTCTCTGAGCGCCGCCCTTTCCTGGGAAGGCTCTCAGCTGGGGACCCAGGCAGAGACTGAGCGGTCAGGGTGGGGAATGGTGGGCCGCTCTTAGCCCTCCGCCAGAGCACGTGGGAGACTGAAGGGGGTGAGTGCCCGGCCCGAAAGGGGAGGGGAGATCCGAAGGGCAGGAGTCCGCGGCCTGCGGAGATAAGTAATCCGGCTCTGGGACCGCGGCCGCCCACGGCACCCCACCACCCGTACCCCGCCTCCCAGCTCCTAAGACCCAGCGAGAGGCGGAGCTCCGCGGGGGCCGGGCCGGCCCTTCCCAGACGAGTCCCTTAAGCCCCACCAGCGTCCCCTGCTCCCCGCCGCCACTCACGGTGCTTGCCTCCGCCGCCACCGCCGCCGCTCGGGTAGCTCAGCAATAAGAAGGGCAGCGGGGAACCCGGTGACGGCGGGGTCCTCCAGGCGCGTTGCGGCGGCGGGCGAGCTGCGAAGCCGGCGCCTCCATCGCCCGGGTAGAGAAGAAAAAAGGGGGCGGCTACCGGCGAGTCGGGTTCCGACTGAACGGCCGGGGAGGCCAGCTGCAGTCCTGTCTCGCCCTCTGGGTCCGCGTCCCTGGCAGAAGCGCTTCGCGGCTCCTCCGGCTGCCGCTCCCCGCCCCTCGCCGGCTCCTCGCTGTAACTTTCCGCGCCGGCGCTGGGCGGCGATGGGGTCTCAGCCATGCTCGGTCCCTGTTTCGCCGCCGCCGCCACTGATTCACGTCCGCGCCTGGGCGAAGAGCAAAGGTCACAGCGAGGAGCCACCGCTTCGTCCTGTCTGCGCCGCCGTCACCTTTCTTCTGGGCCGCGTGCCGGCTTCTGAGCTCCGTTGCTCAGTTCCCAGCCCGCCCCGCCGGGGTCCGAGCCAGCTGGAAGGCCGGCCCCGCCCGACGGCGGGGCCTCCCAACCAGCAGTCTCCTCGAGATTACACCTCCCGCCCCGGCCCCCCGCCTGCGAATCGGCTCCCCTAGGGGGCAGCGTTCTGTACTTCCCTCTTCCCCACCCTCCGTTTTCCTCCCGAAGCGGAGCTCCCTCCTGACCCTGGGGAGGAAGGGTGTCCTATACCGCCTCCTTACCAGCATACCCCACACGGACCTCTTACTGTATTTTCCCCAAGGTGTTTGAAAGGTGGGAGACCTGAAGAATACCTAAAGGTGTTTTTCTGTACAGTCGCCTAACTTCTTCGGTAGCTTGAAAGCACAAAGATCTGAGATGAAGAGGAGGCGACAGCTAATTTTAAAAAGGAACCCCCTTCCCCTACTCCCCCCCTCCCACCTCTGGGTATTAAACGGTACAATTTGCCTTTCATACTGGAACTTCAACCTTTGATTTCACGAGCTTTTTATGTGGGAAACCAGAGGTGTTGTCTTTTTTGCGCCACCTCTTTTGTTCCCTGTTAGATGCACTGTATAGAAATTGGGACTTCAAAAAGTTCGTGGAAAAATGGAATGGAAAGATTGTAGAATTTTTCCACGAACTTTTTAAAGCTCTCTTCTTGCTATCTACTTCAATTCCCTGGTTTTCTAGTGCTCCGGATGTGCATGTGTGCATTTTAAGCCAGTTTAGAATATATCGGAAAAGGTGTCTATTCAGGTTAGCAGTTTTCGCTTTCAATGTTTGTACTGGGTTAGTAAGTGGCCACCATTGTTTTATTTTGAATATTTGAATTAATGATTATGGATCCTTAACTAAACATTCTTTTGTAAAACCATTTCCAGTTACTATAGATACTGTTTACTCTGAATATTCTTTATTCTATGAACGTGCCCCCGTACTTCTAGCCTTGTGTTCAGTTTGCAAAATACTGGCATATAGTCCACAGACTCAATTAAAAATCATTTTGTGCGATAACACCTTGCACACTTGCTTTTAGCTCTTTTTTTTTTTTTTTTTGCATCTGTAGAGGAATTTATACTAATCAGAAAGGAGAATAAAACGTTTTTGTTGTCTCTTTTCTCTGTAAAGCACTTCTGAAATCACCACCAGAAATTACCATGAGACTCCTACTTCCACCAAATCTTTGAAAGAATTGTTGAAAATGGAAGACATTTACAAGACAATAACTTTATAAGCAGTCTTGGAGGATTTATTAAATAGCTTTTCAGTTTCTGACGTTTTCCTGATTTGTTGATTCCTAGCCCTTGGATTCCTACTCATAACGACCTTATATAGGGTTTCGACAGTGGTTGGTGGGTTTGAACTACTGACTTCGTGGTTAGTAGTCCATTGCTTATCCTACAGTACCATACCAGGGCTTACTTATTTATCCTCTTCTGGGCCCAGTTTCCTCTTCTGTAAATGAAGATCACACCACTTAATCAGAGGTGTTGTAAAGGTTGAATAAGAAATGGAAATAAAGTTTTTAAAACAGAATCTGGCATAGAATTAACTCAATTATTTAATACTTGTTTTTTTTTTTAATTTTTAAAATAAAATAGGTAGCATAGAACTTTAATAAAAACAAACGTAAGTGAGGGGAGTTCTTTTTCATCTGATTTTCAGCATTTGAAGATTTGTGGTCTTTTAATTTCAGTCTTGATGAAAGCGAGTTCCTAAAAATTTGCTTTTTAGGAAATGCAAACTGCATACTACCTTGAAGAGAAAACCTAAAAATTTCCAGATGTGTACCATATGGCTCCCCTTAAAACTGGAGCAATAAGAAATATAATTGTTGTTGTTGTGTGCCATGGAGTTGGTTCCGACTCATAGCGACCCTGTACAGGGTTTCCGAGGCTGTAAATCTTTACCGGAGCAGAAAGCCTCATCTTTCTCCCACGGAACAGCTGGTAATTTCGAACTGCTGACATTGTGGTTCACAGCCCGATTAGCAACCACTACGTTACCAGATGAGAAAATGTTGAAAATGTCAAGGATTTCATTTTACTTGGATGCACAATTAACACCAATGGAAAGGACATTGCTTTGGGAAAATTTGCTGCAAAAGGCCTTTTTAAGTTAAAAAACATAGATATCACTTTGAGGACTAAGGTGTGCATGACCCAAGCCAAGGTCTTTCAATCACTTCTTAAGTATGTGAAAACTGGAAAATGAATAAAGAAAACCGAAGAATCGATGCCTTTGAATTACAACGTGGCAAAGAATATTAAGTATACCAGAAGACCACACAAATCTGGCTTGGAAAAAATATAGCCACAATACTTCTTAGATGCCAGGATAGCAAAATTTTGCCTTACATACTTTGGGCATGTTGTTAGGAGGGTCCAGCCCCTGGAAAAGGACATCATGCTTTGTAAAGAATCACTGAAAAAGAGGACGTCCATTAATGAGATGGATTGACACAGTTGCTACAACAGTGGGTTCAAACAATTATGAGGAGGGTGCAGGACCAGACAGTGTTTCATTCTATTGTACATAGGATCCCTATGAGCTGCAACTAACTCAATGGCACCTAACAACACATCATATGGTTTTGATGTTTATTCTTAATGAATCTTTTACTTTTGTTTTTTCATGTAGAAATTTCTAACCATATTTTTGTCAGATCCCTTCACAGATATTTAGAATATATACTTAGTCCATTGTAGGTAGAAGAAAAGAGATTGGTTTGGCCAGGATCCGAATTCTAACTATTCTCAAGAAGGATGATAATCAGCCAAAGGAATCACCAACATAATGAAGTAGAAAATGCTATGTTAAATTGCCAGCCTTCTCCTTTCTTGTTAGCTAAGACACCTATACATATATAAATATTGACATGCTCTGCAATTTTGCAGTATGTTGGCTCTTTTGTCTTCCCACTATTAAAAACAATTCTATTTTTGCTTTAGGACTCTGGTATAGTGCTGTAGGATAAGCACTGGACTGTTAATCACAAGATTCACTATTCAAACCCACCAGCCACTCCTTGGAAACCCTATACAGGGTCGCTATGAGTCAGAATTGATTTGACGGCACTTAACAACAACAATTTATGCTTTATATCACTAACTGGCAGTGTAATGAATATAGAAAATAAACTGAAATATGAGACCTTTAAGATTTACGGACAAGATTATTCATGAGATTTTATTTTAAAGGTGAATGGTACTCCAAATTCCTAGTTTCTAATGTTTTTAAGAATTACAGTTCTTCATAAGAAGTAGTGACATAAAAGGCTGATTCAGTTGTTACACACATTTGTTGTTGTTGTTAGGTGCCATTGAGTCAGTACCGATCCATAGAAACCTTATGCACAGCAGAACGAAACACTGTCTGATCCTGGGCCAACCTCACTATTGCTGCCATTTGGCCAATCCATCTCGTTGGGGGTCTTCCTCTTTGTTTCTGACCCTCCACCTTACCAAACATGATCTCTTTCTCCAGCGACTGCTCCCTCCTGACAATATGTCCAAAGTATGAGAGAC
>NW_006408772.1:2874442-2875552 GCF_000296735.1 Chrysochloris asiatica | reverse complement strand
TATGTTTTACTTTGTATTGTAAAAGTAGTACACAGATTATAGACTTTGTTAACTGGAAAACCTGATGATGTCCTCTGTAAACCACTCAGTTCACAATACATTTTTTTTTTTTTAAAGGAGCTTTATTTTCAATTATAAAAGTAGGAGAGATTTTTGAGAGAGAACAAACAAGATGGCGAATCGGGAGGACGTGTAGTAAAGAGCTCCATCAGCAACAACATAGAATATAGGACCAAGCAGGCTCAGGGGATGGTCCCAGAACTCTGAACCACATATAAGGAATATTTAGAAGGTTGGAAGGCTTGCAGCTACGGGAATTTGTAGCAGAGACAAGAAATCCATTGCTTTCTGATTTGAGATGCTCAGTTGCTCCAGGAGGCGCCATCTTGGGTGAGACCAAGTGGGGGAAGGATCAGAGCAGTCATGGACTCCTGGCAGAACCACGGAGATAGAGGTGTGGACATTCTTTTCTTTTGGTAGCTGTTCATTGGTCCCTTGCTGTCAGCGTATCTTCATTCTAGTGATTGAAAGGGTGCCTGAGCTAGTGGACACCCCAGCCCCACCCTTGGAGGATTCTACTACGCATGCACACAGAAATTTAAAGAGACAGTTTCCACTTAACCAAATGGCCACTACCAGCCCTGAACTGTTTATAGCTAGAAAAAAGGCCTGAACGGGGATTGTGGAGTGGGACAAGCAGCCAAAAAAGGAAATAGGCTGAAAATTAAATCCTAAGTTATGTCACAATGACCAACTGTGGCCTCCTGAAATTTCTTAAGAAGAAGAGTGAAAAGGGAAGTCCATTTCCTGATCACATCTACCTGGAGGCAATCAGAAAGCATAAAAAATACCAAAATACATAACCATCTAAGTATTAAGGCCACAGATAATCCCTGAGTATGCCCCCAAAACAGAAACAGATGACCATATCTACACACGTCCAGAAACGAGATAAAGTGACTGAGGCAAATGAGCTGGAAGTAGACCTACACTCTATAGTGGAAGATATGCAGGCTTTGGAAATGCCAGAGAATGAATTCAGAAAAATGATTATAAAATGTATCAAAACACTATACAATGCAATTGAGAAAAATAGAGAAGTCAGGAAAG
>NW_006408772.1:2863255-2873211 GCF_000296735.1 Chrysochloris asiatica | reverse complement strand
CTTATGAATATTAGTTTCCCTTGCCTACTATTGTAAAACAGACACTTGAGTGGGATAGAAAGGAATGTTGGGAAACATGATCAGAGAAAAGTTTTAAGCCATCTTCAGCCTATAACTGATTGGAATACCTAAAAGGGGTTCTACAACTTGCCCAATGAAACAGCCTTCGTGCAAAGCCTTTACAGAATATAAGACCTTAGGTGGAATCCTGAGCCCCATCCAGAACCTTATGAGGTGGGACATTCCCACTAGGAAGGACAAGCGGACTGGAACAGCTACAGTGACAGAAGATACATCTTCATGATGAACCTGACCTATACTCAGAGTGGCAGTTACTCTAAATACCAACAGAGAGGGAAAGAGTCTTCACATTAAGTATCAATGCTATCCCCTCTGTACACAGGGTAGATAGGGCCAGGCAACTTAGACATTGGCTACCTAAAATGAGGGGACAATAAAGGCACAAAGTGACTGGCTTGCAAGGGTTCAAGAGGGAGATTAGTTTAAGAGTATGGGGGAAAGAAAAGAGTCCCCACTGAATAGCTGTCATCTTGTCTTGATGGGTCTGGTGAAAAGAGATGGGGATAAGATTCGTCAGATTCAATTGTGAATAATTGTTATCATAACTAATTGTGACTGTCACAATTATAAAGGTAGAAGTTTTGTAACAAAAAAAAGGGGAGTGGTTAATCTTACAGTCCAGAAACAGAGGACCCTAGGACCATCCAGAGAAAAGTGCACAAGCAGAATGAGGGACTTTATCCAGAGAAGCAGCAGTGCCAGAGATGGAGGCAAAGATGGGGGCATAGAGATGGGGAGTGGCTGAGGACTCTAGATTCATGGACTTTGAAGAGAGGGACTAAGAGCTGGTGGCCAGGAGCAGACTTGCAGAATGTGCCCTTTGGAGATGTAAATTACTATATATGACTAAGTGGTTTTTGTTTGTTTTTTAAAAAGCTAAAGTGGATAGAGAGAAATACTGTTAACTGTTGGTACATGGAGGGGATTATAATCATTATAATGAAACAAGGTATATGATTTGTTGAATGTAAAACTGATGATATGCCCTGTAAACTTACACTCAATCCACAATAAAAACCTTAAAAAAAAAAAAAAAAAAGTTCATATGTTGATTTCTGGCAAGATGGCAGACTATGCAGATGCACTACATGGACTCTCTACAACAAAGATATGAGAGACAAAATAAAATGGACACCAATAAAAATTCTGATACCCTGAACTTCAGAAGAAAGATTAGAGAGGGGGAGTAACGTTTTGAGGACCTTTGTTTGCTCATGGGGCACAACTCAAAATGAGGAACTAGAGCTGCAAACATCCATTAACAATCTGATTTAGACGAGGACATGGAATGAGGGATTTTATTGTGAAAGGTTAGTTGGTGATTGATGCAGGGAGAGGCTGAGCAGGGAAGGCGAGTGAGGGAGACTGACAGGTGAATGGCTGGCCAGACATGGCTCAACTATCTTATGAGAACTTGGCAGCAGAAGGGGGCTTGGTATTCGTGCAGGTGACTGAAAAGGTGCAATGTCCTCTCTTCCCACATTCCCTTGGTAATCAGAGGTGTACAGTTCCCACCCTTATCCACTCCAAGCACAGACCCTGCTCTCAGAGTTTGGAACCTGTCTGGAACCAAGTGGTTGGGAGTCACACCAGCGTGAGTGAGCTGCGTTGTTTTGATATTTGGATTCAGGTGGACTTGGCTCCAGACCTACAAGACCTGGAGAGCCACCAGACCAGCATTTAACCAGTCACCCTGCCCCCAGTTTTTTTGTGTTCTAAGCAAACCAGCTCCATCAAAAGCCCCCAGGAACTACTTGCTGATTGGGTGCACTGAACATACTTCTGGATTGAGTACCCTGAACACTGAGTTCCGAAGGCAATAGGAACTCCATCTAGGGCCAAGATCTCTGCTGTCACATCCCCTCCACAGTCACTGAGTGAGCTTTGAATTGCAGGAGCCCACCAGAGATTTCTTCTCTCTGGATCCAATAACTGCACTGTTTGTTTTACAAATAGATTTCTTCTCTCTGGATCCAATAACTGCACTGCTTGTTTTACAAATACAACAACTTTACAATGCCCTGGAGACAACAGACAATTTTAGCTCACCTGAAAAAACAAGAGAGAATGGCTCAAACAAATGACCAAGATGCAGAGCCAGAAGACATTTCTGAGATAGAAAAGTTAATAGATTCAACTGAAAAAGAATTCAAAAGAATGATAATTAGGTGCCTTCAAAGGATGGCTAGAAAGATCAAGGAAAAACACAATAAAAACTTTAGAAGAATTCAGGAAAACACTACAAGAACAAAGTAAGTGCAAATTTTGAAACAATGCAAAACCTGCAATTAGAAATCCAGAAGATTGAGACTAAGATCTCAGAAATGGACACTATATTGTAAGGGCAAAGGAGTAGACACAAAGTTGTGGAAGCTCAAATTAGTGTGTTTAAAGAGAAATATCTTAATATTACTATGCTTGAAGAATAATCAGAAAAAAAAAAAAAAAAGAAAGAAAGAAAATCTGAAGAAAGCCTAAGAGCTTTGTGGGACACCATAGAACAATTTACAGGTGAACAGAATTCCAGAACAGGAAGAGACAAGCAGAGAATATTGTCCAAGAATTGTTAGAAGAAAACTGATAAGCATACAAGAAGCTGAATGAACACCAAACAGGATAGAGCCCTAAAAGAAAAGCACCAAGACGTATCATAGTCAAACTTTCCAACATCTAAGACAAGGAAAGAATCCTGGGAGCTTGAGAAAAACAAAAAGTTACCTACAAAGGAGAACCAGTAAGACTACAGTCAGATTTCTCAGCAGAAACAATGCAGACAAGATGGCAATGGAATGATACATACAAAACTCTGAAAGAAAATGACTGCTAAGGAAGCATCATATACCCAGCAAAGCAGTCTCTCAAATGTGATTGTGAAATTAGGACATTTCCTGATAAAAAGAAATTAAAGGAAGTTGTAATAACCAGACTAACTTTGCAAAAAATGTTAAAGGGCGTTCTTTGAGTCAGATCCAACAACATTCATGACACCACCACACAGAACTCAGTTCAGATACAGAAGTATTTAAAGTAAAACAAACCTACAAGATGAAAATAGGGAAACAGGCGTATCAATTTATATTGAAGTCAACTGCAAAGCAAAAAGAGGGAATCGTAAAGGTACAGAACTTCAAAATGGTATTATTGGTTCAAATTCACCATCTGCTCTGCAAGAGAAAGATAAAGCTGTCTGCTCCTTTAAAGATTCACAGCCTCAGAAACCCTCTATGGGGTTGCTAAAAGTTAAAATAGACTGGACTTTGTTTTGTTTTCTTTGGTTCTTAAAAACTTTGGTTGGCTTCTCCATATCTAAACTCAATTATCTAGTAAGGTTTTTCATTATCTAACTCCTCCTTCCATTGTGTTGCCATCTCATTAGATTCCAACTAATAGTGACCCTTTGCTAATTCCTTCAATGCACCTTGGACTTCTTTCTTCACTATCATTGGCTCTTGGATCATATGCTACATCTTGAAACAGTTGAACATAAACCATTAGCTTTTGGTACAGTGAATTCTTTTGATGCTTTCTGCATCATTCAGTAATTTGCCCAGAGAATCATTCAATAACGAAAGTCGAGGCTTGAAATTTGCCTTTAGTTGCCCCAGCCTTAGAAATGCTGAGCGTATTCTTCCCTTTTGCTTTTCTGACTCCAGATCTTTGCATTTTGTTGTTAATATTTGACTTTCTCTTCTCGAGCTGACCTTTGAAATTTTCTGTTCAGCTCTTGTACCTCATTTCTTCCATTTGCTTTATCATCTCTACACTGGAGAGCAAGTTTCAGTGTCTCTTGACAGTCATTTTGATCTTTTACTTCTTTCTAGTCTTCTTAATGACTTTTTGTTTTCAAAGACCACAACGTTCAGTATGGATTGCATCTCAATGTAAAGAAAACAAAAATACTCACCACTGGACCAATAAACACCATTTTTATCAATGGAGAAAAGATTGAAGTTGTCAAGGACTTCATTCTTCTTGGATCAACTATCAACACTCATGAAAGCAGCAGTCATGAAATCAACTTATCACATTGGGCAAATCTGCTACACAAAACCTTTTAAAAGTGTTGAAGAACAAAGATGTCAGCTTAAGGACTAAGGACTGACCCTAGATGGTATTTTCAAAAACCTCATGTTTGTGAAAGCTGGACAATGAATAAGGAAGACTGTAGAAGTATTGTATGGTGCTGAAGAATATTGAAAGTGGCATGAGCTGCCAAAAGAACCAATAGATCTGTTTTGGAAGAAGTGCAGCCAGAGTGCTCCTTGGAGGCTGAGATCACCAAACTTTGTCTCTTCTCTCATACTTCGGACATACTGTCAGGAGGGACCAGTCAATGGAGAAGGATATCATGTATGGTAAGGTGGAGGGTCAGAGAAAGAGGAAGACACCCAGTGAGATGGATTCGCAAAATGGCAGCATCAATGGGGGTCAAGTGTGGCAAAAATTTTGAAGTTGACCCAGGACTGGGCAGCATTTAGTTCTGTTGTGCACAGGGTCATTATGAGTTGGCACCAACTTGATGACACTTAACACCACCACCACTACATTTTCCTCCCAGAGTGGCTTGTAGGTTTTAACCACTAACCTGTTGGTAGGCAGCCTGTGCTTAACCACTTTATACCCCTGCCTTTCCATTATTATTCCTCACCTGTAAGTACGTCTACTAAAATCTTGTTGTCTTTGGATAAACTGCAACATGTTTGGCCTTCCTTACTTTGCTATCCCCACTCCCACTCAAGGTTCTATTCAAACAGATCTTCTATGAGACTGTCTCTGCCCTCATAGAGGAAAAAAAAAAAAATCCATTGCAGATGAGTAGCTTCCAACTCACATCAGCCTTATATAAACTGCTCCATAGGGCTTTCATAGGCTTCAATGAGTCCTGGTGTGGTGCTATAGGATAAACACTGGACTGCTGATCACAAATGATTCAAACCCACTAACCACTCATGGGAAACCTGATACAGGGTCTCTATGAATCAGAAGCGACCTGAAGGCACTTAATCTCTACTGATACAATCTAGTCAGCCAATTGCTGCTTGCACCATGCAGGGACTGGACCTTCCCTGCTACTGACTACTTGTCTTTCCAACTGTTTAAGCAGTTACTCCTAATTGCTGTTTATCTCCTTTACTCCATGACTAAGGAATATATTTTAATAATTTTTACCATTCTAGTGAACAGTCCATTTAATGTGCTTAATAAAAGTTAAGTGAATGAATGAATGATTTCCTGACTTTATCCCCAAAGTTGACATTTTCAGGCTTTTCCTTTCACAATGTAGAAAAGACTTGTTTCTGTAATAGTTTCCAGGGAGTCCTGGTGTGGCACTGTAGGATAACCAAGGGATTACTAACAGCAAGGTTGGCAGTTCAAACACACCAGTGGCTCCTTAGAAACTATGACCCATTCAATGGCACTTAATAACAGTTCCCAAAAGTGCCCTAGTGGCACAGTGGCTAAAGTGTTTGGCTGCTAACTATGACATGGGCAGTTCAAATCCATCAGCCATTCTGCTGGAGAAAGAGATGGCCGTCTGTTTCTGTACAGAGTCACAGCCGTGCGAACACTGTAGGGATAGTTCTATTCTTAGAGTCTATTAGTCACAATCAACTTGCTGGCAGTGGATTTGGTTTTCAAGGAGTCCTGGTTAAGCATGAGCTGCTAACGGCAAAGTTGATGGTTTCAATCTTGTCTGCTCCCATGAATTTAAACCCCATGGAACAGCTCTACTCTGTCCTATAGGGTTGCTAGTAGTTGGAATCAACTAAACAGCAGTGTGTTTTTAGTTGTTTCCTCAGTCTAAGATTCTGCCAAGATTCTTTGATTTTGTGGATATCAGGGGTCCTGAATAAAAAGATGATTCCGAAAAGTTGGACTGGATATGAATCAGTTTAAGGAATAATTTTATTTTACTTATATTTCCCTTTTATGTATTTTCTAGCATGATGTAATTTAAACTCCATGTATGAGTTTAATATATAAAGTACTAATAAAAATTCTTGTTCTATTTAAATAATCATCCCCTACCACGTCCATGATAAATACATCTCTTAGTATACACTAGGAGTCCTGATGCAGCTCTGTAGGATAAACACTGGACGGCTAACTGCAAGGTTGGTTGTTCAAACCTACCAGCCGCTTTTTGGAAACCTTAAACAAAGTTGCTATGAGTCGGAGCCAACTTGAAGGCACTTAACAACAAATACACCAGGAGTCCTGGTGTGGTGCTATAGGATAGGCACTGAGCTGCTAACCACACACAGGTTGGTGGTTGAAACCCACTAACTGCTCCTTGGAAGCCCTATATAGGGTCGCTGTGAATGAGAACCAACTCAATGGCACTTGATGGCAACAAAGTATACACCAAGCTATGTATGAGAAGCACTCAGTGATAAAGATCAAAGACTACACACAGCCTTCAGTATGGATTACACCTTAATATCAACAAGTCCTTAGAACAGATCGTAAACAACATAATAACCAGAGGTAAAACTAAAGTTGTTGAAGAATTCATTTTACTTGAACCTACAACCAACACTTATGGAAGCAGCAATCAAGAAATTAAAGAACAAATTTTATCGGGAAAATCTGCTGCAAAAGACTTAAAGTGTTGAAGAGGGAAGATGTCAGTTTGACGACTAAGGTGTGCCTTAGCCAAACCATGGATGGTATTTTTAAACTCCTAGTGTAGGACTGAAGGATCCATCCAGCACTGGACAAACCACAAGGTTGGTGGTTCAAACCCACCAAGCTGCTCTTTGGAAACCCTATACAGGGTCGGTGAGTTGGAATCAACTTGACAGCAGTCAACATGTGTATGTGGAAGCTCGTGGCTCTGTAGGCTAAGCACTGTATTGTGAACCACAAGGTTGGTGATTGGAGGCCACCAGCTGCTCCCTGTACAAAGAACAGGCTGCCTGCTGGCTCTTACAAAGATATATAGCCTCAGAAACGCTATACAGGGTGGCTGAGTCAGAAGTGACTCAATGGCACTTAACAGAATAGGCATGTGAAAGCTGGACAGTGAATAAGGAAGACTGAGAAAACGGATGCCTTTTGAATTATGGTGTGGGTGAACAATGAATATACCATGGACTGCCAGAACAATGAATACTCCTTGGACATGTTACCATGAAGAACCAGTCCCTAGGAAAGGATATCATGCTTGGTAGATCAATGAAGACGAGAAAGACCCTCAATGAGACAGACTGACACAGCAGCTGAAACAATGGACTCAAACCTAACAATCATGAGGACCTATGCCTGGGCAGTTTTGTTTTGCTGTACACAGGGCCACTATGATTTGGTGATGGAGTCCTGGAGCAGCACCGTAGGTTAAGCACTGGACTGCTAACTGCAAGGTCAGTGGTTCAAACTTACTAGCTGCTCCTCGGGAAACCCTATGCAGAGTCGCTATGGGTTGGAACCCACTTAGAGCACAAGAGACAATGGAACATTACCCTAGGCTTCCAAAGACCCATGGATTCCAGACTTCAGGGAATCCAGGAACCCATTAAAATGGGATGTAAAATACTGTACATAGGCCAATTGTTTTTGTTTGGGGGGAAGAGTCCATCATTCTCAACAGATCCTCATGGGATTAACTGGTTCACAAGGTTAAGAATCAACTTTTCATGTTCTGTAACTTCAGTCATACTTGCATATTACCAGCTAAGAGAAACCTGAAAATCAATGTGCCCAAGGGAGTGCTTCCCAAAGTGTGTTCTACAGACCATCTGGATCAGATGAGGTGTCTGTTTAAAATACAAATCTCTGGCCCACACCAGGCTGACTGAGTCAGAATCTCTTGTTCGTATGTGCTGTCAAGTCAGTTTCGATTCATAGCTACCCTATATATCGTCCAGCTCTTACCCTATAGCACCACACCAGGACTTCGATATAGGGTACAGAAACATTAAATTTACCAACTAATGGGGAGTCCAGGTATGGTGCTGGCAGATAAATGCTCAACCACAAGGGCTGTTTGAACTACAAGACTGGCAGTTTAAATCCACTAACTGCTTCTTGGAAACCCTATATGGAGTCACTATGAGTTGGAACTGACTGGAAGGCACTTAACAAGAAGAATCCTTAGATACTATAGTTTAAACCACTGTGACAGAAACAAGGCAAAAATAGTCATTCTCAAGAGAATTAAACAATTTTTTTTTTTTTAAATAGTAACATTTACTAAGCACTTACTACCTGACAGGCATTTTTCTGAATATACAGTAAAACCTGCTTAAGACAGAAGCCTGTCAGAAAATGAGTATTTTCACTAATAGAGTGATAGAAAACTGGTTAATACTGCACCCTGTCAAAGGCAGAAAACTTGTGAGACCTTGAAAAACAAAGTCCTCCTTGAGTTTCGACTATCAGAGGTTTTACTGTATACATATTAACTACTTAAATGGTCATATTATTATCCCATGTGAAGTTAAGCAGAAAAAGGCACATTTGGGATTTGAACTCAGTCTGCCTCCAGAGGACAAGATCACAACCACTATCTTAGATTGTCTCTGAAGGCAGAACATTTTACCAGTTTATAATTACTTTATTCTTGTTAGGTTTATAGTTTAACAAATATTAATTAACAACCATTTAAAGCTTCACTTTGAAGCAACTAAAAAGGTTTTTTTTTCTCCCTTGTACATTTCAATAGTGCATAACTTACCAATCAAGAAAACATATTATGTGGAATACATAGCTAAAGTTAACTGCATCAACATTAATAACTTTGATATGAGAAAATACAGTAAAAAAAGATAAAGCAAAATATTAGTAACTCGATGAAACAACAAAATGGACAATAAGAAAAAGACAGTCAACCCTTTAGAGAATTGGGCTAAGGAAATCCAAGAGCCAGTAACAATAAGAAGGGATACGAAATCTCACTAAGAATTAGGAAACTGAGTACTAAAATAAAACAATGTCACACCTGACATGTTTTTAAAAATTCAATCTGATAACATCAGTTGTTCCAAGCAATTTGACAATGTTTAGAAATAGTGAAACTGCACAGACTAGCAAACTTAGCAAATTCTATTCAAGAATTTTTCTTCTATGGAAGTTCTTGTACATGAACATAGAAATATGGTCAAAGAACAGCTCACTGAAGCAAGTGCCTGTTAAAGTGAAAAATTAGAGTGCTAACCACAAAGTTGGCAGTTCAAACTCACCAATTGCTCCTCAGAAACCCCACATAGGGTCGCTATGAGTCAGAACCAACTCAACAGTACTTAACAGTTCATTGTAATGCTTGGTCAAGTGAGAAAGGAAACAACCTGCTAAAAGTTAACATGAGATTACTACAACAGGTAAAACTCTTAAGTACTTTCAATATACTCACTTAATCCTGATAACTATCCTACCCTATGAAGCTGGTACCATTTTAGGTGAGAAACATGAATAGAGAAATCAAGTAACTTAGTCATGGCTTCTAAGTGATGGAGGTGGGTGAAGAACCCAGGTAGATAATCTTAACTAGTCTATTCTTAACCGTACTATCTTGCATCTCCAATATAACACCATCATACAGATGAAGTAAATGAATCTTACAGCTCAAGCAATTAATTTAAAAATCATCCAGGTCAGTTAACTCCAACCTGTACTTTTCCTACTGTATCAGAAATATAGAATAAAATTCTAAACTCAGGAAGACTGGATTGGAATCCTAGCTCGGCCACTTGACCCATGGAATGTTACTTCACTTTGACAGTTTCTTCATCTTTTAAATGTTGGTAGCCATAGGATTTACCAGTGTTGTGAGAAATAAAGATGTTGTTGTTATGTGCCATCGAGTCGGTTCCGACCCATAGCGACCCTGTATAGGGTTTCCGAGGGTGTAAATCTTTACGGGAGTAGAAAGCCTC
>NW_006408772.1:2835194-2863155 GCF_000296735.1 Chrysochloris asiatica | reverse complement strand
TCATAAATGAGTTATTTCCAACTTATTTCATTTATAAGAAAACGACATATAATTTGGCATGCCATTCTGATAAATAAGCTACAGCCCAGATGTTAAGAGAATGAATGCTCAAATTAAGCCACCCTGGATACAAATCCCAACCACATGTCCTTGAGAACTTTAACTTCTCTATACTTCAGCATCCTCATCTATGAAACAAATAACAGTATCACCTCACAAAGTTATACCAAGTATTAAATGAAGCAATACACAATTACTACCTGGTGTCTGGAGGCCTGGTGTGGCACTGGATAAACATGGAACTGCTAAACACAAGGTCAGCAGTTCATACACACCAGGTGCTCCTCAGAAACCCTATACAGGGTAGGTGAGTCTGAACCAACAGGAAACAACCTGGTGTTTAATAAATATTAACTATTGATCATCTCTGCATCTCCAACAGTGACATTTGTTCATTTAACAGTAAGCAGTAAACGTAACGGACTTCTTTTGTGTTCTCCCTCACTCACCCCTTTCAATTTCTTCCTTGGCATACTAACTACCTTAAGTATTATTAAGTTCATCACCCCAACATTCTTCCTTGTATAAAACCACCAGAAAAACTAAGGAAAAATGCAACTTTGTGATCACTCAAAGTTGCTACTTACTTAGTAGTTTTTAAGGTCATCCAGTTGTTCCCAACACATAGCCATTGTGTAGGGTTTTTTGAAGCTGTAAATCTCTGCCATAGCACATCTTTCTCCCAAGAAGTGGCTGGTGGGCTCCAACGGTTAACCTTGTGGTTCATAGTCCAGAGCCACTGTGCTCCCCTACTTAGTAGTGATAATACCAAATTTTCAACAAACACCAATTACTGAAAGTGACTAGAACAGAATAGGAATGGAATTCTTATATAAACGATTAATGACCATTACTTTTACCACACAGAATGTTAAAAAAAAAATCCTTCTTATATGAGGGGGCTTCAAAACGTACATGGACAAATGAATAATGAAAAGATAATAAAATTTTTCCATGAATTTTTTTGAATCTCTGTCATATTAAACCCATTTATTAACACATATCCTACCCAAACATTATTTTTAGGTTAAGTGAAATACATGTCACTCTATAGTTACCTTATAAATGATTGCCAACATACAAGCTTTCATTTATGGGAAAAGCTGAAATTTATTGACTCAATATTATTGCCAAAAACCTTAAGCTAAGCAAAAACTGCTTTATTTAAGTTTAATGCTCTTTTTAAGTCCTGCTCGAATGCCAGATAATTCACCACTGTAACGCTGCTCCTCTCTACGAACTTCACGAACTTGGCCTCTTCTTCGAATTTTGGCTCTTCTGAACTTCTCCCTGTGTTTCACTCTGGGATTGCGATCTATCTTCTTTCTCCTAGGTGTAAGTCCTCTATTTTTAGCAATCTGATAGGTAATGGCTCTCTTTGCATTTTGATCTTCAAGAGCCTGCTCTTCAGTGCTTTCTTCTTTCTTTCTTTTCAACTTTTGCTTGTCTTCTATTTCTTTATAGTATTTCAGCACACCTTCTTCATCAAAATTGGAATCATCAGAAGCATCTATATTAGCAGAGACAGCAGCAGGAGTCTCTAAAGCAGATTTTGACTTGGCTTTGGTGGATTTTACTTTTAGAGTCAATTCTTTCTTTCTAGTATCATTCTTAAGAGTGAGTAGATGACGAATTTCGGAAGACAGCTTCTGATCTACAACTGACAGCTTGTTGATCAATTTTCTGTAGGTAACAAGCCTTTCTATGACAGGATGTCCCTGTGCAGGGACTCGCCTAGCTTTCAGGATCAAATAAAAACTAATGTTGGAACAGTAGTTCAAGTACAGGTTGTACTTGGTCCTCAGGTATTGGCTTCCTTTCCCGGGAGGTATGATTCCTTGCTCCACCAACCGCAGCAAAGGCTCCAGCTCATCCTTCACCTCTGTCAGCCTGACTTTCAAGTCTTCTATCAACTCCAAGAGCTCTGGTGATTCCTTCCGCAGCATTTTCAGCTTCTCTTTCACCGAAACTTTCGTCAAATCCTTCACAACCTGTGTCCCGACCTCATCTGCCTGGGGTGTCGGTTTTGCAAAGGCCTCCACCCAGGTGACTCCAAAATCATCTTCTTCAAGGGTTTGAGCTAGGCGCCGCTGGATGAGCTGTGCCTCTTCCTCCTCCTCTCTTTCTTCCTCTTCTACTTCTTGCTGATTCTGCCGGCCTCGGGACTTGGGTCGATAGTCCGTGTCATAGTAAAGCTTTTTCCTCTGACCCCACGACAAACTCGGATCCCCAGAAGCCTCAGTCTCACTCTGCACGGAGCTTCCACCATCATCATCATTGCCATCTTCCTCATCACCCACACTCTCACCATCTTCATCGTTATCATCGTCAATATCAAGAGCTAGCACTTCCTCCTCCTCCTCCTCGTCTTCATCCCCACTGTCTGCTTCTTTCCAGCCTTTAATCAAAACGGACTGGGACCGTGCCTCATGGAAATCATCTACCTGATCTTGGTAGTAGCTGGAGTCTCCAGGTGAGGGTGGCAATTCGGAGTCGTCTTCATTTTCGTCCGCCAGGCCGCGCCCCGAATTGGCTCGCACCGCTGCCCACTTGGCCGCTCCACGCCGCCGGGATCTCCCAACCATATCTCACACGCTGTATCAGGTTACTACGCCGGCACCGGAGTTTCGGACACCTCTGACCTTGGCGCGCGCACTACGCGTTTCAGCAACACGCCGTGAGCTCACCAACCACGCGAGTTTTTCGGTTCTCCCGTACGGTGCCAATGCTTCCGAGTCCTTCCGGCTCCCAGGATGCTTTTTGTGTGCTTGTGAACCTGGACTTCCGCTTGGACAAGCCGGCCTGACACTTTAACGGCGCATCCTGTTTCGTAGTTCCCTTGCTTCCTATGAATTAAAACCCTCCGTGTAGGAAACACAGGAAAGTAAAGTTCTGTTCCGTAGAATTCATCCCGGAGATTTCTGTTCTTATTATCGCGATCCTGGGTGAGGCTGGGGGGTGGGGTTAGTGGGTGGGATCACGACGGAGAGCGAATGGGGCCCATAGAGGGCGCGCCACCTCTACGCCTAGGCGCTGTCGGTAGTAGGACTGCGAAGTCAAGTGAGCTACAGTGTACGCATACCGAGTCCTGCCTCCTAGCAATGTGCAATGGTGTATATAACTTACCTGCTTGTTGAATTCATTCTATCTCCTCCCTTATCAATCTTGAAGATAATCAGGTTATTTTTTTCACTGCTCCCCTCTTGCCTGCATCGTCTAAGTACCACATTTCTGGGCACTGGCGGCAACGCCGCTGTTCCCAAAAATCCAGACTTTGTCATCGGGGTGTGAGAATTTAGGAGGCTTGAGGTGATGTTAGCCCATCTCCAAGTCTTTCTATAGGACCTGGTGACTTCAGGAGATTTGTATGTACTGAGTCCCTGAGGAGTCCTGGTGTGGCGCTGGAGAATAAGCGCTGGACTGCTAACCCCAATTTGGCCTTACAAACCCTCTAACCGCTCCCCAGAAACCCTAAACAGGGTCTCTGTGAGTCAGAACGGTTTCACTGGCACAACAGCAGGTGTCCCTGAAAGATTACAAAGAGAAGCAGAGCTCCACTATAGAGCTTGATTTAGTTGCAGGGATGGGTCCGAGAGACAGGGGATTTCTCTTTTAGTAGAAAAGGTTCCTCTTCAAGACAGGAGGGAAATAACATATTTTAGTTTTCAGGGATGTACTGGACCGCAAGGTCTGTTCGCACTACAAGGTCGGATGTTCAAACTCACCAGCCGCTGCTCGGAAATCCTATACAGGGTCGCTATGAGTCGTAATTTATTAGAAGGTACTTTAAAAATAACAACCCCAAAATAACAACCCTTTATTCAGTGTAGTGGCTCCGTAGGACCACAAGGTTGGGAGAAAGATGAGGTTTCTACTCTTGCAAAGATTTGTTGTTGTTGTTAAGTGCTGTCTCATAGAGACCTGTATAGGGTTTCCGAGGAGCAGTTGGTGAGCTTGAACCGCCGACCTTGCAGTTCAAACTGCTTTGCTGTCTGGCACATTAACCCACAGCGTCACACCAGGACTCCTCTGAAACCCTATACAGGGTCGCTATGAGTAGTATCCAACTGCGGGGCACCTAACAGTGCAACAAACCTTTTTTCATTCTTGAATGTGTCATCAAGTCTGTAATCGTGAGCAAAATTACACAACTTTCCTGTTCTTTGGAACTTGTGTTCAAGCGAGGGAGATGTGTTAATCAAGTAATCTTACAAGTCATGTCAAATTATAATTGGAATAACCCATTATCATTTAGTTGAATCTGGCTCAGAGCAGAATTGTGCTCATTAGGGATTTGTGGCGCCTTAGGATAAGGAGTCCTGGTGTGGTGCTATGTGTTAATACGCCAGACTGCAAAGCCTTTTGAACTGCAAGCAGATCGGCAGTTCAAGCTCACCAGCTGCTCCTCGGAAACCCTATACAGGGTCACTATGGGTAGAAACTCACTCGACGGCACTTCACAACAACAGGATAAGTATTGGACCACAAGGTTGGTTTGAACGGCAAGGTTGGTGGTTCAAACTCACCAGTAGCTCCTTGGAAACCCTATACAAAGTCCTTATGAGTCGGAACCAACTTGACAGTTCTTAACAATAACAGGTATTGCAATGGCAAATTTGTTAGAAGTAGATTTTCATGTCTTTTTCTCCAGGCACCTATGGGTGAACTTGAACATCCAACTTACATTTAGCAGCTGAGCTCCTTGACTATTTGCACCACTCAGGGACTCAGAATTGGCCTAAGTATTTTGAATATATATGTGCACATCTGCATTTGCCCACCTACAGCAGATGAAAACATTCAAGATGTCTTCGATATCATTGCTTTTGTGCTTAGTTTAATACTACCTCTTCCCCTTTGAGAATGTCTATTGCATTTCTTCCTTAACGCCTTTTCTGATTTCTTCCTTAATTCTCTTAGTTGTCTTTTCCTCAGTTCACATTGTTCTCTGACTACTTTACCATACTAGCTTTCAAATATTTCCTTAATTGTTCTTCTGATTCCCAGTACATCTGTGGTATATTGAGACATTATCATCAGATAACATCTTTCTAAACACCCTTTCTATCAATCCACACCCTGGCTCAAAACCTTCAAAGGTTAGGGTTGGAAGGCTGCATTATCCAAGAGGCAGAAGAATTGCACCTGAGGAGCAGTTTTGCAGATTCATACCGGTGACTTGAGGCAGAAAGGTGTGATTCTTTCATGTTCCCCACATTCTCCTGATGACCATGGGTGTGTTCTGCCTGAATCCTCATTCACCACCTGCTCAGTTCTTGTTCTCCAGGAGGTCAGAACTCAGTCATGCAGCTGTGAGCTGTAGAATTGAAAGTCACACCATTGTGAATTGAGTGCTAATTGCACCATTTCTGTTGCCTGGATTCAAGTGACCTCTGCTGCAGACACACAGAGCAGATCCTAGCCAGCCCTGGACTAATTGGAAATTTCATTGCTGGTAATCTCATTGCTGGTCACCCTGCCTCTGGCTGCCCTCTGGGCTTGAAAGACCCCGATCCTAGCTGCTTTGAACCTGCATGAGCAACTTCTGGATTTGGTACCCTGAATATAAACAAGTTTGGACTATAGGAACTCCACCCAGGACTTGAAGCTCTGCCTTCTCATTCCTCCCAAATGCATCACCAGAGCTCATTGTCTGGCAGGAGCCCCTAGAGATTTCTCTGCTCTGAATCTGGCACCTGCCTTAGTCATGTCATTATGTTTGTTTACTTATTCTTTCTCCTCCTCCTTCTTCTCTTTCTCGCCACTTGTTTGTTTGTTTTTTTCAATCCTTTCTCCCCTTATTTCTTCTTTTCTGTTTCTCTCTCCCCTCTTTCTTTTTCTTTTTGATTTTGGTTTTTATTTACTATTATCGGATTTCTTTCTCCTTTCTTCTTCCCTCTCCCTAATTGTATTTAGTGCTGTTTCTTTCTTTTTATTTTCTCTTCTGTGGTTTTATTTTCCTTTTCCTCTTTCTCTTTTTGGTTGTTATATTCTTTTTTCTTGCTGCTGCCTGTTTCTTTTCCTTTTAAAAAAACTTTTATTGTGAATTGAGTGAAGGTTTACAGAGCAGATCATCAGTTTTACATTCAACAAAACATATACTGTCTTTACTACATGGTTGCAATCCCCTCCATGTACTAGCAGTTAACAGCATTTACTTCTATTCACTTTTAACTATTGCATTCCTCACTGTGTCTCCCACTACCTTCACCTTTTCTCTGTTAACCTTCCTCTTGTTGTATATTGTCTGCTCTGTCATCCGTGTTAACATGTATCTACTCACTAGCCCATGAATAATTATCCTTCCCTGCCCACTGTAGCCATCATAGATTGTTTCTTTTATGAAGAAAACTTTTTTTTTTTTAAACTTTTTACAACATTGGTCTCATAACAATGCTTGTCCTTTGGTGATAGACTAATTTCACTTGACATAATGTACTCCAGGTTCAACTATGTTGTGAGGTGTTTCTCATCATTATTCTTCAATGTTTCATAATATTTCATTGTGTGTATAAACCAAAGTTTGTTTAACCATTCTTCTATTGATGGCCATTTCACCTGTCTTCATCTTTTTGATGTCTTTTGTAGATAGTATATTGAGGGATCCTGTTTCATATTCATTCTGCTCTTTATGTCTTTTGACTGGTACATTCACTCAATTTGCATCCAGTGTAATTATCAACAGGTATGAATTGATTGTTGTCATGCATGTGTGTGTATTTTTGTGGTGCTGCTGGATTCTTTGTTCCACATAATTTTCTATGCTGAGTTAGTTTTGTGGGTTTTCTCTTTCTTTATGTTGCGTTAATATTTACTAAATCTTTCTGATTTTCTTTTTTTATTTTGATATACAGGTGTATTATTTTTCTTTTAGGTTAGCTTGCATTTTATTACCTTTTCCCTGCGTAAAACAGTCTGCTTTATCTTGAAATGTGCTCGACTTCCTTGTCATTTGAAAGTTCTGTATGTACACAGTTTCCTCTTTTTGCTTTGTAGTTAATTTCATTATATAAGGGTGAGTCCAAAATTATCTGCACTCTGGCTGTAAATTTTTATTTTTTAATCAGCTTTTAGGAGAGACAGATACATCCCTTTTTGTACACAATCTCCTTGCTTTTCAATATACTTTGTCCATCTGTCAACAAGCTTTTGTATTCCCTTACTGAAAAATGTTTTGGGCTGAGCCACAAATGCACTGGTGTCTTTACTTATTCATCATAGGTGAATCTTTATCCACAAAGGACTGCTTTCAGGGAACCAAGTACGTGAAAGTTTGATGGAGCAATACCAGGACTATAGGAAGGATGCTTTAATATCTCAAAATGAAGTTTTTGCAGAGTGTCAACAGTATGGGCAGAGGTGTGTGGATGTGCATTATTAGGCAAGATCACAACACAGTCCTCTGAGTGTAATCCCCAGTTTAGGCTTCAGCTCTTCAGTGAGCATCTCACTGCAGTTAGCACTGTTGATTGTTGAACCTTTTTCCTGATAGTGTTTCAGATGGTCTTTGAGAATTCCAGAACACTGGAAGCATACATTTTCCAGCTGTTGGTTGACTTTTGAACTTTTTCTTGGTAGGTGATTGAGGATGATTCCATTCTATACTCTGCCATTTACTCTCAGGCTTGCAGTGATGAATTCATGTCTTATCACCATTGTGCTTTTTAAAAAGAAACTTCTATCTTCCTTTGAATATTGGTCCAAATTTTGTTTGCAAATGGCCAAAAGCTTCTGTTCATGCTCTTCTGTGAGTTGTTTCAGGACCCACCTTGCACAAAATTTTTGAAACCCAAGACTGTCATGGATTATTTGCAAATGATTTGCCATACAAACCACTGACACTCATCTATTTGACAGAGTCATTTTATGTGCATGCTCAATGTTATCATCAGCTGTGGATATGGATGGGCATTTTAATATAACCAGATGGCCAATAATTTTTTATTCACTCTTATACAATGACACCACAATATATCAGAGACAACAGAAAATTCCAATTCACTGAAGAAACAAGTGAGAGTGGCTTAAAGTAGTGACCAAGATGCAGAGCCAGAAAATGATTCTGAGGAGTAAAAGGCATTGGAACTACCTGAAAAAGAATTCAAAACAATGACATTTAGGTACCTTTAACAGATTGAGAGAAAGACAGAGGAAAGCAAAGAAAATACAAAACAGCAACAACAAAAAAAAAACTTTGGGAGAATTCAGGTAAACACTACAAGAACAAATAAACAAAATAGATGAAAGATTGCAGACAATACAAAACCTACAAATAGAAATCCAAAAGATTAATATTAAGATTTTAGAAATAGTTAACACATAGAAAGGGTTAAGGAGTACATTTGAATCAATGAAAGCCTGAATTAGTGAGCTTGAAGATAAGTCTCTGAATATTAGTAGGCTAAAAGAACTATCAGAAAAAATAATGGAAAAAATCTGAAGAAAGCCAAGATTCTTGTGGGGCACCATGAAGAGGAATAATTTAGAAGTGATTGGAATTCCAGAACAGAGATAAAGCACAGAAAAAAATAGTCTAAGAGTTTTTAGAAGAAAACTTCCCTAACATCATGAAAGACACGAAGATAAACATTCAAGAAGCTCAATGAACCCTGAACTATCAGGATAGATCCCAAAAGAAAATCACCAAGACATATCATAATTAAATTCTCCAAAACCAAAGACAAGGAAAGAATCATGAGAGTAGATCGGGAAAAATGAAAATTTATCTACAAAGGAGAACCAATAAGACTAAATTGATTTCTCTGGAGAAACCATGCAGACAAGAAGGCAATGGAACAACA
Organism: Chrysochloris asiatica; assembly: GCF_000296735.1. Classification (NCBI taxonomy): domain Eukaryota; kingdom Metazoa; phylum Chordata; class Mammalia; order Afrosoricida; family Chrysochloridae; genus Chrysochloris; species Chrysochloris asiatica. The sequence continues at coordinate 2,854,294 of NW_006408772.1, read as the reverse complement.
TATACAAAGCTCTGAAACTAAAAAAAAAAAAAGCAGCCAATCAAGAGTCATATATTCAACAAAACTGTCCTGCAAGTATAATGGCATAATTAGGAGATTGCCAGATAAACAGAAACTAAAGAAATTTATAATAACAAGACCAACTTTACAAAAATACTAAAGGGAGTTATTTGTACTGAGAACCAAAAAGAGCAAAAACAACATAAGATTAACATACATGACAACACTACCCGGAACTAAATCCAGATGAAAAAGTATCCAAAGTAAAACAAATCAGTAAGAATGAAAATAGGGAGCTAGAGATATCAATTTATAGTGAAGACAACTACAAAGCAAAAAGAGGAAGTAGTTACAAAACTTCCCAATGATGAGGAAGTCAAGGTGATTTCAAGACTGTTTTAAAATGGGGAAGAAATTAATTAATTACAGGGTAAATTAAGAAAAATCAATACACCTTCATATCAAAACATGAAAGAGGGAAACCATAAACATTTGTTGTTAAATGCCAGTTGTGTCAGTTCTGACTCATAGTGACTCTTATAGGATTTCCAAGTAACAGCTAATTGATATGAACTGCCGACCTTGTGGTTAGTATCCAGTGCTTATCCTACAGTGCCACAAAATTTAGTAAACATTAAAACTGCAGCAATGAAGAAAATGACAAGAAAATGCATAAACAAAATGAACTCAGCATAGAAAATTATGTAGAATAAACCAGCAGCACTACACACACACACACAGCAAAATGACAGCAGTCAATTCATACTTATTGATAATTATTGCTGCTGTTGTTAAATGCCATTGAGTCAGTTCTGACTCATAGCGATCCTGTATGTTGCTGTTGTTAGGTTCCATTGAGTTGGTACTGACTCATAGTGACCCTATGCATAATAGAATGAAACACTGCCCGATCCTGGGCCACCCTCACAGTTGTTGCTACACTTGAGCCCATTGTTGTTGCCACTTTGCCATGATCATTTGCCATTGTTGTTATGTTAAGTGCTGTCAAGTTGGTTCTGACTCATGATGATGACCCTGTTTAGTGTATCCGAGGGTGTATGTCTTAGTGGGAGCAGAAAGTCTCATCTTTCTTCCATGGAGTGGCTTATGAGCTGGAACTTGCAACCTTTTGGTTCTCAGTCTAGTGCTTATTAAACAGAGCCACCACATTTCTCATTATCTATTGTTGTTGTTGTTGTTAAGTGCCCTCAAGTAGGTTCCAACCCATAGCGACCCTGTATAGCGTTTCCAAGGAGCAGCTGGTGAGCTTAAACTGCCAACTTTGCAGTTCAAATGGCTTGCAGTCTGGCGCATTAACCCACAGTGCTACACCAGGATCCATTTAGAGAGATACAAATCAAAACTACAGTGAGATATCATTTCACTCCTGCATTAATTACAAAGTTAAAAAAAAACAACAAATGCTGGCAAGGTTGTGGAGATGCTGGAACCCTTATACATAGCTGGTGGGATTGTAAAATTGTATAAGCACTGTGGAAAAAGTTATGGTGCTATCTCAAAAAGTTGAAAATAGAAATACCATATGACCCGGCAATCCCTCTACTTGGTATATAAGAAATAAGAACTATGGCACGAAAATATATGCACACCCATGTTCATCACAGCATTAGTCACAATAGTTAAAAAGATGGTGATAGCCTAAATGCCTATCAATGGATGAATAAACAAACGTTGTTACAAAGCACAATGAAATAATACCCAACATTGAAGATAATGATGAATCTGGGAAACATCTCATAACATGGATGAACCTGGAGTATATTATGCTCAATGAAATTGTTGTTATTATTGTTAGGTGCTGTTGGTGCCAACTCATAGCAACCTTATGCGCAACAGAATGAAACACTGTCCTTTGCCAACCTCACAATCATTGCTATGCTTGATCCCATTACTGCTGCCACTGTGCCAATACACTTCATTGGGGTCTACCTCCTTTTCACTGACCTTCCACTTTACTAAGCATGATGTCCTTCTACAGGGACTGGTCCCTCCTAATAATATGTCCAAAGTATGAGAGACAAAGTTTGGCCATCCTGGCTTCTTAGGAGTATTCTGGCTGTAATTCTTTCAACACAGATTGGTTTGTTCTTTGGTGGTCGATGGTTCTTTTAATATTCTCTTCCAACAAAATAATTCAAATGCATTAATTCTTCTATGATTTTCTTTTTTTATGGTCTAATCCTCACATGCATATGAGGTTACTGAAAATAATATGGCTTGGGTCAGGCACACCTTAGTTCCCCAAACTGACGTCTTTGCTCTTGAATTTTTGTGCAGCAGATTTTCCTAATGCAATACATTGTTTGATATCTTGACTGCTGCTTCCATGAGTGTTGATGGTTAATCTAAGCAAAATGAAGTCATTGAAGAGATGAGAGAGAGAAGAGGAAGGGCTGGTTAGTCCAAAGTGTGGTGAGATCTGGGGACTCCTAAGCCCATGGACAAGGACCTAGTCATGGAGGGTTAGAGCTGAGAGTGAAGTGTCCAGCTAATATGAAGCGAGAGGAAACTCACAAGAATGTCCAAACATGCAGATAGTATCCATCTGACCTAGTTTTTATGGCTTGATGATCAGAACTCGACTAGAGGAAGATAAAGACATTTGATAAAGGAAACAAATAAAAATGCTATAATTTGATGAACTTGACCTATACTTATGGATGTAGTAGCTCAAAATGCCAACTGAGAGGGATGGAATCTTCACATAAAGGATCTAACCTATCCCCTCTGTACACAGGGCTGATAGGAACGGGCAACTTAGACATTGACTACATAAAATGGTGGAGCTATAAAGGCACAGAATGGCTGACTTACAAGTTTTCAAGAGGGAGTTTAGTTTCAGAGTGTGCAGAGGAAAGTAGAATCCCCACTGAATAATTTTCATCTTGTCTAGAGGGGTCTGGTGAAAGGAGACGGTGATAAGAATCTTATGATTCAATAGTGAGTAACTGCTATCATGACTAATTGTGATGGTCACAACTGTAAAAGCAGAAGTTTTGTAGTATAAAGAGGGGAGTAGTTAATCTTACATTCCAGGAACAGAGGATCCTAGGACCATCAAGGGAGAAGAGCATCAGTGGATTGTGGGACCCTATCCAGAGAAGCAGTGACAGCAGAGATGGAGGCAGAGATGATGACATGGAGAGACAGTAACCTGTACAGTTCTTAGAACAGAACAAGGGGAAATAGTTAAAAATCAGGAAAGGTGTGTACTGGTGTTGTATTCTTTCACCATAATTATTCAGTCTACATGGTGAACAATAATTGAAGAAATTGGATTGTGTGAAGAGGAACGTGTTGTCAGGAGGGATCAGTCCCTGCAGAAGGACATCACGCTTGATAAAGTGGAGGGTCAACAAAAAAGTGGAAGCCTCCCTAAAAGACAGATTGACATAGTGGCAGCTACTATGGGCTCAAACCTAACAATTGTCAGGATGGTTCAGGAACGGGCAGTGTTTGGTTCTCTTGTGCACAGGATTGCTATGAGTTGGAATTGACTTGATGACACCTAATAACAGCAATAACTTCTCAAAGACCAAAGAAGAATTGATGCATTTGAATTGTGGTTTTGGCAAAGAACAGAAGAACAGATAAATCTGTCTTGGAAGACATTGCTGGAGTGAGGATAGCCTGATTTTGTTTCATATATTTTGAACATGCTATCAGGAGGGACCAGTCTTGGAGAAGGACATAATTCTTGGTTGGTGGACGCCATCCTGCCAAGGAGCAGAACTGCGAGAAGCCTTATGCATGAAAAGTTCATTGTTTAGCAGAGCAACAATGAATGCCCCCCCTTGGTTAGCAGAGCTACAAGAGATGATTCATGCAGGGGACACACGGTTTCTAGCTTTCCCTTGGAAAAATAGTTTATTTCTGATTTCCTTACAAGTTTTAGAAAATCTTGCATAATCATTAGATGCTTTAAACAAACCTCATGTTATAATAGTTGCCTTTCACATTAACATTAACTTTCACACCATATTTAATCTTATGTAGTTATAAAAATTAATTTTTACATTAACAATAAGTTTCAACATTAGATATAACCACACTAGCTAAAGTTTTAGCAATTCAAGCTTAAAATTGTAAGAAACATTCCAGGTGGTTTTAGTCAAGGACATTAAGGCTTTTAGAAAGCAGCTTAGGAGACAGTCAAGGGCAGTGAGAGCTTGGGAACAGAGGCAGGACTTTGATTAGAAGTTTTGAGACATTGTTAGCATGAGAGAATTACTGCTTTGTTCTTAACTGTGAAACTTTAGGGTACTTTTATGTTCTTGTTTTATTGTTTGATCAATTATATGTATGACCAGTTATAGTAAAAATTATGTTTTTGATTGTAATCTGTAATTAATGAATCTATAGAAAGTAATAGATGCTGGTAAAGTTAAAAATTAAGATGTAGAACTTTGTTTAAAATTAACCTGACACTTTAGGGAGTATTAGAGAGAAACAGAGTTGCTCACAGAAGGCAGACGTTATCCCGGTAACTAAGGAGTAACTAAGGAGTATAGAGATGCAGGAATGTTTGGTGACCTTGTGTTCCTCTTGTACCTTTGATGTAACAATATAATATTTGATTGATTTGTAACTGCTTGTACATGACTGTTATGAGATCATAGTATATTCTAAATGGAATATTGTTGTTGTTGTTAAGTGCCGTCGAGTCGGTTCCGACCCATAGCGACCCTGTACAGGATTTCCGAGGGTGTAAATCTTTACGGGAGTAGAAAGCCTCATCTTTCTCCCGCGGAGCGGCTGGTAGTTTCGAACTGCTGACCTTAAGGTTCGCAGCCCGATTCGTAACCACTACGCTACCAGAGCTCCTTAAATGGAATATAAGAAGCAACAATTTTGAAATAAAGCAGTCAGTCGGGAGTCATCAGAGAGAGCCATTACCATCATCTGCCTGAGACTCAAAATGACCCATTGACTCTTTGAGTTATTTTATTTTATTTTCATTCGCCGACTCCACATCCTCCTCTCGAGAGCCTCCTAATAATTTGCCGAGGCTGGTCCCCGGCACTTGGTAAATACAGGGTCAGCTAAAAAGAGGAAGACCTTCAATGAGATGGAGTGTCACAGTGGCTACAACAATGTGCTCAAGCATAACAATTGTGAGGATGGTGCAGTTCTGCTGTATATAGTTTCGTTATGAGTTGGAACCAACTGCACAGCATCTAACAATAACAGCAACAACCTCCTAAGATATGAGAAAATTTATTGGTCTAGGTAGTCATTTTTTAAAACCCAGAATTTACGTCAGTGCTTGAGTTAAGGAATCAAGTATATACATCTTATCTCTGCAAACAGGCTGTATACTTTTAGAATTTAGAGATCAAGCCACATTAATTTATAATATACTACATTACTTAGTGTTTTGTAGTTAGTAGGCAGTCAATAACAATTTGTTTACTAAAGGCTAGCTTTCACTCTGTCCAAGGTACCCTGTTGGTCCAGTAATTAAATAAATATTGGCTTGCTGATTGCAAGGTTGGCAGTTCATATCCACCAACCAATCCCCGGAAAAAAAGATGCGGCTCTTTTCTGTCTTAAGTAGCAGTTCTGTTCTGTTGTATAGGATTCCTACAAACAGGCATTGACTCAAGGGCAGTTTTCATCTTACCCGCTCATTTCCTTGGCTGTGTAGGTATGAATAAGGGACTTGCAAAATAGCCTAAGTCTTTTGTATATTGGAAAAATAACACACTCAAATGCTCTCATTATAACAGGATACTGGTTCTAATCATTGGCCTGACGTTTCATGGGATATCAGTTCTTTCTGGTTATGTTTAAACAAGAAAACACAGTCAAATTAATTAATTAATTTATACCACCTCAGTGACTGAAAAAGCTGTGTGTGGACAATTTGATCAACTGCACAGAAACTGTTAAAAAGAAAGAAAACCAAAATCCCAACCAGGTTGATTCTATTACTGTGCAATAGGCTGTTGTTGTTAAGTGCCACTGAGTCAATTCCAACTCGTAGCGACCCTGTGTAAGGTTTCCAAGGAGCAGATGGTGGGTTTGAATTGCTTACCTTATGGCTTATAGTCCAGTGCTCATCCTTTAGCACCACACCAGGAGTCCACTGTGTAATAAAAGGCCACCTAATGTTGGAGTCCTGGTGTGGTGCTGTGAGCTAATGTGCTGGACTACAAGGTTGGTTTGAACAGCAGGGTCGGTGGTTCAAACTCACCAGCTACTTCTTGGAAACCCTATACAGGGTTGCTATGAATTGGCACTTAACAACAACAACAACAACAACAACAATAAGCACAATGTGTATAGAGTCCTGGTGTGGTGCTGCAGGATAATACACTTGATCACAAGGTCCATTTGAATCACAAGGTGGACAACTCAAACTACTCAGCTGTTCCTCAGAATCCCTATACAGGGTTACTGTGAATCTGTACCAACTCAATGGCACTTAACAAGAACAACAACGTGTATGTAGAGTCCTGATGTGACTGCTAATCACAAGGTTGGTGATTCATACCCACCAGCCACTCCTGGGAAACCCTATACAGGGTCGCTATGAGTTGGAACAGAATAGTTGGCACTTAATAACAACAACTTTACAACAACACTGTGTATGTAGACCACATTATCCCTTCCTGAATTGTGTTGGTCAGGTGGACAGTGGATTTGTTATGGTGCCTTTAAAAAGTTAAAGAAAGAGTCTACACCTAAATTCAAATTTGAAGTCCAAAAGCTTTGATTTCTAAGACATCTAGGGCTACTATAACAGAAGTACTGTAAGTGGATGACTTAACAACAGAAATTTAGTCTCTTAAAGTTTAGGAAGGTAGAAGTCTCACTCCAGACCATTGATTCTGGAAAAAGGTCCTTGTCTCCCTTCAGCATCTTTAGGCCCAGTATACACTGGAGATACCCATGTTGCTTGACATCAATCTTTTCCTGGATCTAGGGGCTTCACAGTGTAGGGGCGCCAAGTCCAAAGGACATACTCCATTCCATGTTCTTCTTTCTTGATGGAAGCAGCTCTCCTTTCCTTCGCACTTCTGTCTCCTTTTGTAAAATGAAAAGTGATGCATGCCTGAGAATCTCCCTTACATCAATTGAATCAGGGAGGTTATGGGATTAAGGGTATGGCTTTTGTTTGTTAAGTGTCATTGATTCAAAACATCCCTCTATAGGGTTTCTGAGGAGCAGCAGGTGGGTTTGAGCTGATGATCTGTTGGTTAGCAGTCCTGTGTTTATCCTACAGCGCAATTCTAGGACTCCAATGGTGGTGTATCCCACTGTTTGTCCTCTTACTGGTTTATCACATCAAATCACATAATGGAGAATCGTCACATAACTGTCAAACCACTGAGAATCATAGTCCAGTCAAGTGGACACTTTTTTGGGGGTGGGGGATACAATTAAATCCATGATGCACATGATATACAATAATAATCTATTATAATCTTTTTTCGGGGGAGGCAGGAGGGAAGCAGGAAGAATATGTAGTCAGTGTAATTAATTAGTTTAAGGTCAGTGTCAGCAACTGTAAACAGTACCTTTTAACAAACTGCAGTGTCTTTTATGCTGGAGTGTCATCAACATGGATTCAAAAAAATTTTTTTTAAAGTAATAAACTTTTAAAAGGGAAATTATTTAATATGTAACTTTTGTGAACTTAAGTTAATAGTTGAATGCGTATTTGATTTTTATCTCAGGCATTACAAACTAGTTTGGAATAACTGAAGATATAAAAAAGAAACAACTATTCTATTGCTTCTTCTTTTGGATGAGATCAAGTGTAGAAATAGCTTTTTTCTTTTGTGTTCAGAGAAGTAGTAATAGTAAATATATATAATAATTATGATATGACTATAATATTGGGAAAATATATTCTTTTTATTGATAGCTATCAACTTCAGATGACTTAAAATAATCACAGAAACTTCTGGACTAATTTTGGGTGAAAAAAAAAGGATTATTTATAGGTATAAGAATGAAAACGAAAGAGAGATAGTTGCCATCTGCTTTTATTTTTTGCCTGAAACTACTTATTTTAAGAGCATTCAAGGTTATACAGACTTTTGGCAAACAAGATCAGTAGCTAGCTAAAGTCATAAAAATTCTAAAAAATGATTTGGAAGTAAAATATAGAACTTCTTTTGAAATATGATATGGATATATTAACCTTACCTTTAATTACAAATAAATTCATTTGGTTGCCTCAACTACAAAATGAAGATTTTACGCTAAAGAAATTACAACACTCCTTTCCCTTCTGTACTCTGATCCAACTAAAATTACAGTTACTTTCTAAACATTATTTTAATCCTTTTTTAATTTGTCAAGAATCTTGTAGATACAATTGCTTACGTATTAACTACTGATACATTTAATCAAATGATAATTATAGCTTTGATGGTGAAAGTTTTTTGAAAACCATTTAGGTGAATTTTTTTGTTAGCCATGCCTCATAGTTCTGACCTCATGGTCTGCCTTGATTTGACCTCAACGTATTTTATCCACTTCTTTCTTACTATGTCCCTTCTGTAAGCAACTAAAGACTTCCCGTTTTCCTTACTGTAGCAAACTAAAAGACTCACTGCTTGTTCTTCATTCATAAACTTCTTTCCATTAATATCTAATAGATTCTTAATTCTTCATTTTAGGCTTTCTAAACCTTTTCTTCATTGTGTTAAAACTATTTATGTATTCAAGTTAAGACTATTTATGTATCTGTCTTATATATTATGCTAGATATTTTACCATTCATCTTTGTAACCCTTACAATCTCTAATATAGTTACATTTACACACTAAATGCTAATAAATAGTTTATTAAATGACAATATTAAATTGAGCTATTTTAGATTTCAATAAGGTGTTAGAAGTTATTAAAAACAATCTAAGATTTTAATAAGCTGTTTGCAAATATGACATTGGTCTATACCTCGTTTGGGCTATTAAGAAATAATTTATATTTAATGCTAAGAACAAAGGGAAGTAATTGGAGGATTTTAAACAGGGAAAGATTGGCAAATTGAGGCAAGGAAGCAAGGCTACAGGTCCTTAGTGTGAGAATGTTACTGGATCTAGGTGATGAACTTGAGTACCTAGGGTTCTGGGAGGAAAAATATGAAAAAATAGATAGAGTCAAGAACTATTTAGGAGATGGAATTAATAGGACTTCAAATTGCCACCACGTTAACTCTGACTCATGGCAGCCCCTCGGGTGTCAGATTAGAACTGCAATCCTTGATACTCTTGGCTGCTAACCTAAAGGTTGGATGTTTGCATTTACCCCAAGGTGCCTGTGAAGACAACTCTGATCATCTACTTCGAAATATTAGCCATGGAAAATCCTATGGAGCACAGTTCTTTATGGACATACTCAATGGTAACTTATTATTTAAATTATTATAATTTAGTGTCTGATTAGGTGTGTGGTGGCTCTGGAAGATAAGCACAGGACTGTGAACCAAAAGGTTGGCAGTTTGTTCCCACCAGTTACTCCGCAGTAGAAAGATGAGACTTTCTGCTTCTGTAAAGATTTACCACATTGGAAACCCATATAGGGACACTATGGGTCAGAAAAGACTTGATGGCACTTAACAACAAGTGTCTAAGTATGAAGGATGAGGAGTTAAAATGACTCCCAGTGTACTTGGAAAACTAAATAGGTGATGCTACCCTTTATTAAGATAGAGACCTGAGGAGGAAAAAAATGAGTAGGGAGAAGGGAACGGTAGAAGATAAATTTTAGACACATTGCATTTGAGGTATCTGTCTGTGAAGATGTTCAAGTGTATAGATGTTGTGATGGTTAATGTTATATGTTAACTTGGTTAGACAATGATTCTCAGTAGTACACAATTATCCCACATTAAAATCTGATATAAAGGGAGTTTTCTTGGAGGTGTAATTTGCATCCAGTATACAAGGGGACTTCAAAAGGAATGAAAAGTTAATGGAATTTTCCTACAAACTTTTTGAAGTATATGGCTATCTGGCAAAACTTTTTCTCTTGATCCTGCAGATGACTCATAATCATCTGGCCTCTGGTCTTGGAATGTGAGCCAGCAGCCTGCTTCTTCTTCTTTTTTTTTTTTTTAATATTTTATTGTGAATTATGTGATAGTTTACAGGGGAGGACATTAGCTTTACATTCATCCTATCGTATTTCGTTTCATTGCCATGGTTACAATCCCCTCCATGCATCATCAACCAACCAAAGGGTATATCCTGCAAATCTCCCTCCTCTCCCCAACCCCCCACCCCCAGTTGTCAGCGCACAGCCCCTCTCCCTCTCTGGGTCTAGAGTCCCCAGCTGTTCCTTCTCTCCACGTCATCATCTCTGCCTGTTTCGCTGCTTCTCTGGGTAGTGTCCCACACTCTGCTCTTCTCCCTTATGGTCCCAGGGACCTCCTCTCCTGAACTTCAAAGTCAACCACTCCCCTCGTTTTGCTACAAAATGTCTGCCTTTACATTTCCAACCCTCACAGTCAGTCCTGATAGCAATTATTCACTATTGTGCCACATGAGAGCCCTCCCCATCTCCTTTCATCAGCCCCACCCAGACAGATTGCAGCCTGCTTCTTAAGTTGTCAATTTTGTGTTCATCAGCTGTAGCAACCAGGTGCCTCCAACATGACATGTAACAGGTCTGGGACTTGTCAGTGTCCACAGTGAGCCATTTTCTTGAAATAAATTTCTCTCTGTCTCTGTCTCTGTCTCTGTCTCTCTCTGTCTGTCTGTCTGTCTGTCTCTCTCTCTATATATATATGGCTCTGTGTGATAAGCAATGGACTGTGTACCACAAGGTTGACAGTTCAAGCCCACCAGCTGCTCCATGGGAGAAAGATGAGGACTTCTGCTCCCACAAAGATATACAGTCTGGAAAACCCCATATAGAGTCCCTATGAATCTGAACTGACTCGCTAGCACTTAAAAACAACTATACACAAATACACACACACATCCACCACTTGTCTGTCAGTTTGTCATTCTGTGGTGGCTTTTGTGTTGCTGCTATTCTGGAAGCTATACCACAGGTATTTTAAACGCTAGCAGGGTCACCATTGGTGGACAGGTTTCATTCACCTGATCTTCCAGACTAAGGCAGACTAGGAAGAAGGAGTGATGGAAACTTTGTAATATTCAGTCACCGGAAAGTCTTATAAATAGCAGTGGAACACTGTTAGCACCAAAATATTGAATATTGAAACATGATAAAAAGCACCAGAATATTATCAGATACAGTGCCAGATAATTAGCCCCTCAGGTTGGAAGGCACTCAAAATACAAGTGGGAAAGAGCAACCTCTGCAAAGTAAAGTTGGATATGATGTGAATGGAGTAAAACTTTCAGGATTTTCATTACTAATGGGGCACAACTCAAAATGAGGAGAAACAGCTGTAAATATCTGTTAATAACTAGAACATGGAATGTACAAAATATGAATCAAGAAAATTGAACATTGTCAAAAATGGAATGAAACACATAAGCATCTATATCCTAGGCATTAGTGAGCTGGAATGTACTGGTATTGGTCATTGTGAATCTGACAATCACATGATTTACTATGCTGAGAATGAGAAATTGAAGAGGAAGGACATAGCAATCACCATGAAAAAACAGTTCAAGATCTATCTTGAAGTACAATGCTGTCTGTGTAGGATAATATCCATACACCTACAAGGAGCTCTGGTAGCGTAGTGGTTACGAATCGGGCTGTGAACCGCAAGGTCAGCAGTTCGAAACTACCAGCTGCTCCGTGGGAAAAAGATGAGGCTTTCTGCTCCCGTAAAGATTTACAGCCTCGGAAACCCTGTACAGGGTCGCTATGAGTCGCAACCGACTCCACGGCACATAACAACAACAACAACATGGAAGACCAGTTAATAGCACTGTTATTCAAATGTATCCACCAACCACTAAAGCCAGTGATGATGATAGTGGTGCTGTGGGCTAATGTGTCAGACTGCAAAGTCATTTGAATTGCAAGATTGGTGGTTCAAGCTCACCAGCTGCTCCTTGGAAACTCTATACATGGTCGCTATGGGTCGGAATTGACTCGATGGCACTTAATAACAACAACAACAATCAGTTTCTGCAGTCTAAAATTGATCAAATATGCAATCAAGATGTATTGATAATTTTTGGTGATTGAAATATAAAGGTGGAGATTGAAATATAAAAATGGAAACTATGAGGAAGTATCAGGAGTTGGAAAATATAGCCTTGGTGATGGAAACAATGCTGGAGATACCATGATAAAGTTTTGCAAGGCCAATGAGTACTTCATTGCAAAGACCTTTTTTAAACAACATAAAAGATAATTATATACAAAGACTGCACCAGATGGAATATGCAGAAATCAAATTAACTATAGCTGTGGATAGAGACAGCGAAAAAGCTCCCTATCATCAGCAAAAACAAGACTAGGGGCGGACTGTGGAACACACCATCAATTGCTCATATGCAAGTTCAGGCTGAAGCTGAAGAAAATTAAAACAAGTCCACAAGAGCCAAAATATGACCTTGAACATATCCCATCTGAATTTAGAGATCATTTCAAGAACAGATTTGATGCATTGGACACGAATGATACAAAAACATCATACAGAAAGAAACCAAAAGGTCATTAAGAAGACAAGAAAGAAGGAAAAGACCAAAATGGATGTCAGAAGAGACTCTAAAATTTGCTCTCCAGTGTAGATTTGCTAAAGCAAATGGAAGAAATGAGCTAGAAGAGCTGAACTTCAAAGGACAGGTTGCAAACACAAACATTATAATGAAAGACCTAGTATTAGAAAACCAGAAAGGAAGAACATGCTCAGCATTTCTCAAGCTGAAAAAAACTGAAGAAAAAACTTCAAGCCATGACATACAATATTGAAGGATTCTATGGGCAAAATATTGAATGTTGCCGAAAGCATCAAAAGAAGATGGAAGGAATACTCAGAGTCACTGTACCAAAAAGAAATGATTGGTGTTCAACAATTTCAAAAGATAGCATATGATCAAGAGCCAATGATACTGAAGGACTTTTGCCATCTCAAAACATGTTCACGGGTTCTGGAGATAAGGACATGCATATCTTTGGGATTCATTATTTTGCCTACCAGAATATCTTAGCACTTGTCAGTCTGAAAGAAGATATTCTTTTTTTCTCAATGTAAAAGGATAATAATAACTTTTTAAAAAAATAGTTGAGTGTTTATATGTTCCAATCACATTCTAGATGCTTTGCATTTATTAATTTATGAAGCATATACTAGCATTATGTCAATTTTACAGATTAGAAAACAGATATAGAGAGGTCAAATAACTTGCTGAAATCCTGTTACATAACAAGGCTGTAAATAGTCAACCCAGACAGCTTGACTCCAGAGCTCTTGTTTTTTGTTCACTGGGAAGATAGTTGATTCATCTTTAGAGTGTAAAGTATTAAATTATTTGAAGTACTGTAAATTATTAGAATGTAAGATACATTTATAATTATATTGTTGTAAAGTTAGTTGTGAAATAAGCAATTACTGGCCATCTTTTGGGGCAAAGCAACGTCTTTGAAATTCTGAGAGGGATTCCAAAGAGTTGTGATTGTCTTAAAAGAATGCATCAACTGATTTAAAAAATAAAAATCTGAGTATTCCAATCAATGGATTTGTTCTTTCTTCTTGTTGTTAGGGGAAACAGATGTGTGTGGCACTACAGATGAATAGAAGAATTAGAACAAGAAAATTTTAGTTTCTGTCCCTGAGTCTTTATTAATTGCATTTTGGTGTCTCCTCATATTCTTTTTTCTAGTGACATTTGGTCTTGTTATTTATGAATCATTCTCTGTATCTAGCATAGTAGAGTCATTAAAATACATATGTAGAAAATGGATAAAAATGAAAACTGATATAGTTTAGTAAAAAATTATACATTTTTAAATATAACATGACTATTAACAATGAAGAAACACAAAGAAGTGAACAGAATAGAATCAGGGACACTTTACTAGAATTAATTTGAAAGATTTTAGGATTACTGACAAAGATTAGCAGGAAGGAAAGAGAAAACTTTCTGGTGAGGAAAATGACAGAATAAAAAAAGATTATGAAACATGAATTAGAAAATCCTATACAGGAAAAAGAAAGCAGACATATTTGACTAGAGTGGCGACCTCCTTCTGAAAATAGATTGGACATTTCCTTAAAGCCAGGAGGGGCCAGACCACTGAAGTTCATGAACCAAAAGGAGCTTATTATTGTTGTTTAAAACGTCGCTGGGGGAACCTTTCTCTTGTTTATGATTGTGCTCCTAGAAAAATTATCATGAAATCTAAATGGTTGTTTTTCAAATGAAGTTTGAAACCTAGGCTGTTTGTAAATTGGGTCCTGCCCAGAGGGTGGCCTGATGAGAGGAAGAATGTGCACAATGGTCAAACAACTGGCATGTAATATCCCAAATAGCATTTCTATGAAAAGCCACACTGCAGGTGCAAGTTTATTTTAAAACAGACCACAACACAGGTGCAATTCTCCTTACAAACATTTAACCACAAAACACTGCCCTAGAATCTATGTGGAAAGCTGTTGGGAAAAAAAAAAATCCGTTTTTAGTTTGTCTTAATTTTTAATTTTAAAAAAGAATTTGGAATGAGTCTTCTCCCTCATGTTTTCAGTTCTTTTTAAATTTAATTTTTGCCTCCCTTATATGTAAATATGCATTTTGTATATGTTGTGACTGGATAGAAGTCAATTTGAAGAAATTATGCATGCACAAACCAAAAATGTCAATTAGCACAAGTGTCTGCATATAGATATGAAAAAATATAACAGTGTCTGGTAAAGGGAAGTAAAATGGACTAGAAGTTAGTAGTCCTGGTTCTGTCTTTAACTTTATAGATCAATTCTAAGGAGCTCTGGTAACGTAGTGGTTACGAAACGGGCTGCGAACCTTAAGGTCGGCGGTTCGAAACTACCAGCCGCTCCGCGGGAGAAAGATGAGGCTTTCTACTCCCGTAAAGATTTACACCCTTGGAAACCCTGTACAGGGTCGCTATGGGTCGGAACTGACTCGATGGCACTTAACAATAACAACAACAATTCAGTTGGGAAAAGGTTACTCTTATAAAGAAGTTGCATAGTGGTGCCATGCTCCCTGCTTCTCTCCCTCATTCTGATGTAGCCACAATTGCTCTCTTCCCTTCTCCTTGTCCTGTGCAGGCTAAGCTCTTCCCCATCCTGGAACTTTGTATTTGCGGTTTCCTTTCTGCCTGGGACAGTCTTTGTGTGACTTTGAGATGGGCATTGTGATACCTCCATATATCTATGTTCTAAGAGTCAGTGACTATGTTACCTGAAAATGTTGCATGACATGTGATTAAACGTATGGTTCTTATAATAGGTAGATTATCCTGTATTGAAATCCCTGGGTGGCACAAATGTTTAAATACTGAAAAAGTGATGGTCTGAATCTACTCAGAGGTGCTTGGAAGGATGTCCTACTTTTGATAGGCTCCATGAAACTCTATGGAGCATAGCTGGACTCTGAAGCAATGGGATCATCAAACATTGGAATCGACTCTATGCCAACTAGCTTTTATCCTGGATTATGTGGATGGGCCCAAAGTAATTCCCAAACCCAGTACCACTGCCATCGAGTTGATTTAGACTCATAGTGAGCCTGTATTGGATTTCTGAGGCTGTAAATCTTTATGAGAGCTGAAAGTCGCATCTTTCTCCCAAGGAGTGGCTGGTGGATTTAAACTCCCAACCTTGTGGTTAGCAGTCCAGTATTTACCCTACAGCATCACCAGGGCTTCTAGAATAAACCCATGACTTCTTAAAAGCAGAACACTTTCTCTGACTGGAAACAGGAGAGATGAAGCAGAAGCAAATGTCAGAGAGATTTGAAGCATGAGAAGGGCATTGCTGTCTTTGAAGAGGAAAGGGGCAACTAGCCAGGGTATGTCTCCAGCTTCTAGAAGCTGTGTGCCCCACCTGAAAATCCAAGGGAATGGGGGTATCAGACCAACGACCACAACCTGGATGACCTTGGAAATGGATTCTTAGCCAGAGTTAGGCTGACTAGCCCACTGATTTCAGACATGTGAAACATGAGCAGAGGAATTAGCATAGCCAGGTTAGTGGTTCAAACTCACCAGCCACTCCTCGGAAACCACATATAGGGTCATTATGAGTCTGAACTGACTCCACGACACACCACCACTACCACCGTGAGTCAGAACTGACTCAACAGCACTTAACAATAACAACAAAACACTAGGACTTCATTTTGCTTTGATCAACCATCAACACTCATGGAAGCAGCAATCAAGAGATGAAGCAACATATTGCATTAGGCAAACCTGCTGCACAAGACCTTTTTAAACTGTTCAAGAGCAAAGATGTCACTTTGAGGACTAAGGTGTACCTGAGCCAAACCATGATATTTTCAATAGCCTCATATGCATGTGAAAGTTGGACAATGAGTAAAGAAGGCCGTAGAAGAGCTGATGCATTTAAGTTATGGTGGTTGAAGAGAATATTAAAATACCATGGACAAATCTGTGTTGGAAGAAGTACAATCAGAATGCTGCTTAGAAGCCAGGATGGCCAGATTTAGTCTCTCATACTTGGGACATTTTATTAGGAGGGACCAGTCCTTGAAAAGATATCATGCTTGGTAAAGTGGAGGGTCAGCGAAAAAGAGGAAGACTCCTAGCGAAAAGGATTGACACAGTGGTACCAGCAATGGGCTCAAGTATAGCAATGATTGTGAGATTGGTGCAGGATCAGGCAGTGTTTCCTTCTGTTGTACACAAGGTCATTATAAGTCGGTACTGACTCAGTGCCACCTTACAACAACAACAACTGAGACTTCTCACTTACTGACTTGTGAGGTAATAAGAAAACTTGCATTGTTTCAAGCCACTAAATTTGTGGTACTTTGTTACGGCAGCATAGAAGACGAAAAGGCTTCCTATTTTTTCTATTTTGGCTTAGATGTTACCTGAACGGAAAGGTCTGTCCCAAGTCATGTCTTCTAAAGTAGATCACCCCCACATTACAATAAATGCTCTCTGTCACATTATTATTTATTGTATTTTTAGTATTTGTCACAAATTATGATTGTTTTATTTCTTTTATTCCCTCCCCCCCCCCACACACACACCTTATTTGACATTCCCATGGGAGTATAAGCTCTTGGCATGCTGGGCCTGGCTGAATCTGTCCCTCACTGTGTCTTAGTACCAAGGACACAAGATAACAGACACATAGTCTCTCTTTAATAAATATTTGCTGAATTTTTTTTGATACAATAGTAAAAAGTTGGGAATAACTTTGAAGTCCCCTGTAGCAGAGTGTGGTATGTCAATGTGGTGGTTTACTAGCTACTTCCAAGGTTAATGTGTGCTTTCTATAATAAAATTTGAAAATAGGTATATAAAATAAACAAGTGACCAAAAAGAACACAAGCTAACTGGCACAAAAGTACATTTGTGCAAAATTCATTTTCATATGACTTCAAAGATGAGAAGTTAATTTTAGAAATAAAATCTATACTCTTAGTTCTGAAATTAAAATTCAAAGCATTTGTTTAATCTGTAATAATATGTAGGCTAGAGAATCATTATTGAATTTTTACAAACAAAAATAAATCCAGGGTTAAAATTCTAAAAGAGAAAGGATAATTATACATTGTTTGATAATTGAGCTTTTTAAATTGTGATTCGTTGTTTGTTGTTGTTAAATGCACTTCATCAGTTCTAACTAATTAGTGACCCTGTACAGACTTTCCAAGGAGTGGCTGGTGGGCTTGAACCACCGACCTTTCAGTGAACAGGTCCAGTGCTTATCCTACAGTGCCACACCAGGACTCCTGATTCTTCACAGTTTTAAATTTATTATGACTGTACAAATTGTAAGGATAAGAACACAAGAAACACCCATTTGCTACTATTTAGGTTAAGAAATAAAATACAATAAATACAGTTACAATCACTTATGTACCCATTAACGTTAATGATGCATATCTTTAGGCTCTTATTGACTTGCTATGGCTATTCTTGTGGATTTAAAGAGAGAGTGTCCTACAAAGGGGGCACAGAGGAACCTAGTAAGGAGATTGTTGTGAAAAACAGATTGCCAAGCAGATGAAAGGGCTTTAGCTCAGTTTTGTCATTGAATAAATTCTCTTTATCTTTTATTAGTAACTTTATGTATGGTAAGGATAAGCACTGGACAACTAACCACAAAGTTGGCAGTTCAAATGCACCACCAGGTAAAACTTTCTGCTCATAAAGATTTACAGTTTCAGAAACCCTATCCAGGGTTGCTATGAGTCAGAACTGACTCCATGGCAGTTGGTTTGGTTTTTGGTGAGTGACTGTAAAACATTTTTAGACTTTTTGAATACTTAATACTGAAATGTGAGCAAAATGAAGTCTCTGACAACTTCAATCTTTTCTCCATTTATCAAGGTGTTATTTATTGGTCCAGTGGTGAGGATTTTTGTTTTCTTTACATTGAAGTGCAACCCATACTAAAGGCTGTAGTCTTTGATCTTCATCAGCATTTTAAGTCCTCCTTACAGGTTGTTACTGAGTCTTCCTCTAACCCTGATGCCAAGTTCATTTTGTGCAGATCTGCCATCAACACACATGGAAGCAGCAGTCAGGAAATCAAATGATGTATTGCATTAGACAAATCTGCTGCACAAGACCTCTTTAAAGTATTTAAGAGTAAAGATGTCAGTTTAAGGTGTGTCTGACCCAAGTCATGGTATTTTCAATAACCTTATATGCATGTGCAAGTTGGACAGTGAATAAGGAAGACCATAGAAGAATTGATGCATTTAGTTAATGTGTTGGAAGAGAGTATTAAAAGTACCATGGACCCCAAAAGAACAAACAAATCTGTGTTGGAAGAAGTATAGCCAGAAGCTCCTTAGAAGCCAGGATGGCCAGACTTAGTCTTTCATGCTTTAGACTTATTATCAGGGGAGACCAGTTCCCAGAGAAGGATATCATGTTTGGTAAAGTTGAGGGCTAGAGAAAAAGAAGAAGACCCCCAGTGAGATGGATTGGCAAAGTGGCAGCAGCATAGAAATATTGTGAGGTTG
>NW_006408772.1:2832186-2834908 GCF_000296735.1 Chrysochloris asiatica | reverse complement strand
GCTGGACTTCTGACTGAAATGTTGGGGGTTCAAACCAATTACCTGCTTCTCAGAAACCTTATACAGGGTTGCTATGAGTTGAAACCAACTCAACAGCATTTAACAACCACAACATATATGTATGTATATAGAGTTCTGGTGTGTCAATGTAGGATAACCAGTGGACTGCTAATCATAAGCAGTTCAAATCTCCTAGCCATTCCTGGAAACACCTATACAGGGTCGCTATGACTCAGAACTGACTTGATGGCACTTAACAACAATATGTACGAATACACTTATTACATATGTATATAGACACATAATAAAGTCTCTACTTTGGAATGGTTTATCTTGTTTCACTTCTCTTGGTGATCTTTTTTGCAGTTGACCTCTCTTGGCAAAGAGTGCTCCTCCAATGTTAGTAGAACCTTCTCATGGTTTGTTTTTCTGGATTGATTCAAAATATATTTAAAGCACTGAACCACAAGGTCAATTTGAACTGCATGATTGGCGGTTCAAATTCACCAGTTGCTCCTTGGAAACCCTATACAGGGTCTTTATGAGTTGGAGTCAACTCGATGCACGTAACCACAACAATAACAGTGCCTTAAAGGTATAGAAGGTAAAGATAAGATACAGATGGAAAAGGTATAAAGACTGCATTTTAATGACTGTATAGTGGCACTGGTAGATTAATGCACTGGACTACAAAGTCGGTTTGAACCACAAGATCTGTGGTTCAAGCTCACCAGTCGCTCCTTGGAAACCCTATATAAGGTTGCTTTGGGTTGGAACCAACTTGACAGTACTTAACAACAATAACAATAGCATAATCTAGAAGTTGAGTTTTGGGGAAGAAAATCGCTTATATCCCCCCACCCCCCCACATGCAATATATCTTTGTTGTAAGGGCATTAATTAATTCTAAATTTCTGAGGTTGTATAAGCAAACTAATTGTACAAAGAATTCATTGAAAAGTCCATCATCTTTTAATTCCATTTCTTCAGGAACTTTTGAAAGCCCCTTGTATAAGCAGTGTTTGTCTATATGGTGGTTGTGTGCCACCAAGTCAGTTCTGACTCATAGTGATCTTGTATAGGGTTTCGGAGTCCGTAAATCTTTATGGGAGCAGAAAGCCTCATCTTTCTCCCATGGAGTGACTGGTAGATTTGAACTGTGTAACCTTGTGTAACCCACTACTCTACCAGGGCTCGTCTCTAAAACAGACTTTGTGAATTTATCAAGTATAAAATCATTTTCTCAAGTATTTAAAAAAAAATTCTTTATTTCTTCTGGAGTCAAGAAACTCTAGTCTATTGTTGAGAACACTAGGGAAATGAAAGAAGATAACTGTTAGGGGGATTCCAGATTGAAGATTCTCTTTCATTTTGCTTATCCTTTGCAATAACATAAAAATTTTTGCCAAATACATTTAGGAAACCCCATACAAAAACATGATTTCCATTTTATAGGACTTTTGTGAGCATTAAGAGGTTATTTCTAAAACTAAAAAATTTTTTTAGATTATTTGAAATTTATAAATTGACATTTAATTTAAGGTTGAATGTAGAGTTAATCCCCCCCCCCCTTTTTTTAGAGTGGATTTACACTATCCAAACTGTATTAAATACAGTGCATATCTAACAAATAGGAACTATAAGTTATTTCAATGAATGTAGAACTTAAGTCATTAAAAGGAAATTCAAGAGCTCTCAGCTATAGCTTGGATTTAAAGCCAAATTGTTGTTGTTGTTGTTGTTAGGTGCCGTCAAGTTGGTTCTGACTCATAGTGACCCCATTAATAACGGAACAAAACAGTGTCCTATGCTGTGCCACCCTTATTTGAACCTATTTGAACCTATTGTTGCAGGCACTCTATCCTAAACCAAAAAGCCCACTAAAAAACATCATTATCCCTTTAATGTATTTCAGCAGCAAATGCCAGGCTAGTATCAAACGATTTTTTCTGTTACGGAAGATAGTGATATAATTAGGACTATTAGCAATCAGTGGAGTTCTGGTGTAGGGCTGTGGGTTAGTGTGCTGGACTTCAAAGTCATTTTGGACTGCCAGGTCGGCAGTGCCAGCTCATCAGCGGTCCCTTGGAAACCCTATGCAGGGTTACTATGGGTCTGAACTGACTCGACAGCACTAAACAATAACAACAATTAGCAATCAGTGACATTCTCTCTGAGGCAGTGACATTTCACTGCGACTTGAATGATGATAAGGGGGAGTATGCAATGTTCTGGAAAGATATTCAAGGGGAGGAATCACATGATATTAAATATGGAGGTGAATGAGAAATTTATTTTTTAGGGTAAGTATCCTTAAAGCTAAATTAGAGAATTGCAGTCTGATAATATGGTTTAAGAGTTAACTTAAAATAAACTACTATAACACCCACAATGTGTTTACTAATGGATTGGTGTTAGCTTAGAGGACTCACTCTAGATGTACGCCACACAAATCTACTTTTGACATTATTCCACTGGACACTTTTCTTAATGACCTGAAGATTTTGATGGCATGCATATCAAGTCTGTAGATGCTGTGAAACTGTGAGAAGTAGTTAATGTTTCTGTTTCCGAGTCTGGATTCATAAATAGCCTTACCAATTGTACTTTTGACCTGAGGTTAGCAAAGTAGAAATTAGGTAATAATGCTAAATCTCATGTCCAAAGCCTAACTGTTTAAATATTAGATGCGATAGAAGTTATTACTTTGTAGAAACACTTA
>NW_006408772.1:2830010-2831741 GCF_000296735.1 Chrysochloris asiatica | reverse complement strand
ATGTCTACTTTTGCATTCCTCATAATCAGTCCTGATAACCACTATTCACTACAGTATCACGAGTTACTCATCTGTATTTCATTTCATCAGCTCCGCCTAGTTAGACTGGATAGTACTCACTGGAGATTCTGCCTTTCTCCATGCCCCCTATCTCTAAGTTCCTTTTTGAAAGCTTGTAAGCCAGTCACTTCTTGCCTTTGTAGTACCCCGCCTCCCCATTTGGGTATCCAATGTCCAAGTTGCCCATCTCTGTCTACTCTGTATGTGGAGGGGGTGGGAATGTATCTTGCTGTAAGGATTTGTTCCTTCTTTTGAGTCACTGCATCCGTAGGTATAGGTCAAATTCATCAGATTGTATCAGCTCACTCTTTTTTTTCTCTCTTCTTTCTTCTCCTGGTTGAGCTCTGATCATCCAGTCATCCGGTTCAGGCCATGTAGGTACCATCTGCAAGTGTGGGTGTTCTTGTGCACATGCCCTCTCTTCCCATCAGCCGGTAGCTCCACTCTCCACTAGAGTCCTCCGTGGCCATGCCCAAGAGTCCCCAGGTCTCCTCACACTGCTTGCCAATCAGGCCCCCAACTGGGTCCACAGAAGTCCACTGAACATTGTAGGGCTTAACTTGCCGCTTCTTTGCTGCTTTTACCCCACTTCCCCCTATCGGTGATGCGTGTGGTCACCAATCAGAGCGTGTATTTCTGTTGAGTCTTAGTCTTGGAAGGGAGTTTGCGTTGAGGAGACCTGACCACTTGTCTTGGTGTTTCCTAGGGAAGCGATTTGTTTGTTCTTGTGGTAACAGTCCATCTGCATCTATTGTTTTGTATTTTTCCTGTAGGTCTTTTTTTCAAGAAGTATCTTTTGTTCTTCTAGCCACTCCAGGCTGGTTTGCTAGTCCTTTCAAGTGGAGATTTCTCATCTCTGGAGATCTGCATGTGGTTCAGGTTTCTACCCATAGTTT
Organism: Chrysochloris asiatica; assembly: GCF_000296735.1. Taxonomy (NCBI): domain Eukaryota; kingdom Metazoa; phylum Chordata; class Mammalia; order Afrosoricida; family Chrysochloridae; genus Chrysochloris; species Chrysochloris asiatica. The sequence continues at coordinate 2,830,785 of NW_006408772.1, read as the reverse complement.
TATGTATTGCAAAGGCTCCGCAGGAAGCCTTGTTCACTGGGTGTGCTATAGCCCCATTTTAGGTATTCCAATCAGTTATAGGCAGAAGACGGACTTACAAGCCTTCTAGTGTGATGTAGAAACACTTATTTTTTTAAAGGGGAAATTTTAGTTGATTGTGTGTGTAATAGGAACTAATAGTCCCATAGTTTTTGATGATTAAACTTTTAACTCGGTCTGAAACTATATCCCTGACTTTCTTCCTTTATTTAAAAAAAAAGAAACAAAAAAACTTTTTACTGTGGATTGGGTGAAGGTTTACAGACAAGATCATCAGCTCTACATCAGCAAACCATACTCCTTGTTTCTTCTCAATGATTACAATCCCTTTCCTGCAACAACGTTTATCCCACTTCCTCCCTGTGACTCCCCATTTATATCTTATATTTCACCAATGAACAAGACAAAAACATTTGATGCACACTTACAAAACAAATAAATATATGCTCATTTAAATGTCCAAATGGCACATTCTGCCAACCAGCCTCCTGCCACCACTATTCTAGGTAGGGATCTCACACTCCACTCGCGCTCTTCCTTCTTGGTGGTCCTGGGATTGTCTTTTCCTGAAATTAAAGATTACCTACCACTTCCTTTTAGTTACACATCTTCTACAATTACAGTTGTGACAATCACAATTAATCCTGCTAACAATTATTCACAACTGAGTCATAAATCCTATCCCTGTCATGTCCCACCTCCCTTTCACCAGATCCACCCGGGAAAGAAGGAAACT
>NW_006408772.1:2826708-2829325 GCF_000296735.1 Chrysochloris asiatica | reverse complement strand
TGTTGTTGTTGTTGTTAAGTGCCGTCAAGTCGGTTCCGACCCATAGCGACCCTGTACAGGGTTTCCGAGGGTGTAAATCTTTACGGGAGTAGAAAGCCTTATCTTTCTCCCGCAGAGCAGCTGGTAGTTTCGAACCACTGACCTTAAGGTTCGCAGCCCGATTCGTAACCACTACGCTACCAGAGCTCCTTGAGTATTCATCAGAAAAGACTGATTAGTGCATGTGTATGAGGATACTACTGAAACTAGAGGAAGAAGCAACTGAAAAGATTAGAGGAAGGAGTGCCTGGAACTCACCCACAGCTGGGAGTAGTGTTCGTTCCTACCAGTAACACTGGAAATCCTCATAAGCCATGGGGCCTTTGGTAGTGCACTCAGAAGGTTCTTTCCTCAAGTTTGTTGTTGTTAAGTGCCATCGAGTGGTTCCAACTCATAGTGACCCTGGATAGTGTTCCTAAGAAGCAGCTGGTGGGTTTGCATCAGCGACATTCGATTCAAACCGACCTTGCTGTCCATTGCTTGATCTCACAGCCCCTTAAGGAGCTCTGGTAGTGTAATATTTATGAATTGGGCTACTAATCTCAAAGTCAGCAGTTAGAAACTACGAGCGGTACCGCGGGAGAGAGATGAGGCTTTCTGCTCCCGAGAAGACTTACAGCCTCAGAAACCTTGTACGGGGTCGCTATGGTTCGGAATTCAATCAACAGCATTAAACAACAAAACGAAAATCTGCTATGGTCCAACAAATCTTGAAAATAAGACCAACCAAAAAGATTAAGCTATATCCAAGTCGTACCCCAAGAATATTTATGTTGTTGTTAAGTATTATCAGTTGGTTTAGACTTATAGAGACCATCTATAGAGTTTCTGAGGGTGGTAGCAAAAAGCCTCATCTTTATCCTGTCAAGCGGCTGATAGGCTCGTGGTTCCCAGAAAGTGCTTATCGGATGGAGCTGCACTCCCAAGAATATTTGTGTTGTTGTTGTAAACTGCCGTCGAATTATTTCGACCCATAGCAACCGTGTATAAGGTTTCCAGGAGCAGTTGTTGAGCTTGAACCACCAATCTTGTGGTTCATACCGACTTTGTAGTCCAGCGCATTAACTCACTGCATCGTATTTACAGGAATACAAAATAAAATTTATTACCTAACAAGGTAAAACTCACAATGTCTGGCATTGTAATTTAAACAAACAACCCAGGTATGCAAAGAAACATACCTATAAAGAAGAAAGAGAAAAAACAAAACAAAACAAAAAAAAACAACTATCAGTAAAACTGCCATATGTTAGAATTAATAGTCAAGAACATTAAAATAGTTACTATAGCTATGGTTTAAGGGCTTTAAAAAACCTAGAGGAAAGATTGAGCCTGTGAAGAAGAGACATGGAAGATATAAAAAACACAAATTCAAACATCAAGATATGAAAATTACAATGCCTGAGATAAGAACTACAATGGATGCAACTTACCGAAGCTTGTTTGTTGTATGTATCATGGAGTCGATTCCAATTCATAGTGACTCCGTCTTGTGTTTCCAAGGAGCAGCTGGTGGATTTGAGACCCCGACCTTGCTGTTTAAACTGACCTTTGCATTATTCTGCAGCACCACACCAGGCCTCCATCGTTGTTGTTAAGTGCCGTCGAGTACTGACCCATTGCTACCCTGTATATGGATTCCGAGGAGTGGCTGGTGAGCTCAAACCGCCTACCTTGTGGAATAAACTGGCTTTGCAGTCCAGTGCATTAGCCCAAAGCACTACACCAGGACTCCCATGTTATTAAGTGCCGTCAATTTGGTTCCTATTCATAGTGACATTTTGTAGGGTTTCCAGGGAATGACTGGTGGATCTGAACCACAGATCTTACAGTTAGCAGTCCATTACTTATTCTACAGCGTCTCATCAGGTCTCCATTGTAAAAGAAAAGACAAGTGAATTTAAAGATGTAGCATCAAATTATAAAAAAAAAAAAAGCAAAATCCTCAAAACATTGGTTATTTGCAAAACAACTTCAATCCGTTATCTACTAATATTTGTGTAATTGGAGCACCTGAGAGGAGAGAGAGTGGGAAGGGGGAGTCAGAAAAAAATATTTGAAGGAATACTAACCAAGCTCTTTAGGCAGGAGGAAATGACACCAAATGAAAGTATAGATCTACAGAAAGAAATTAACAACAGTGGAAATGAGAACTATTTGGGTTAGGTATACAAGATTTTCTCCTTATTAGTTAGATCTCTTTGAGAGATAATTGAATATTAAGCAAAAAAAAATTAATGTGTTTGTAGTCTATATAGATGTAACATGCATGACAATAGCATTAAGACTGTGGATCACTAATTGGTGCTCTAGGTATTCAAGTTGATAAGAAAGTACGTTAGTTTCTTGTCATATATGCATAGTGGTATAGTAGCATGGTATACACATGGACCTCGCCAGATGGAACACATAGAAATCAAATTGACTACATCTGTGGAAGGAGAAGATGGAAAAGTTCCATTTCATCAGTGAAGGCAAGACCAGGTGCAGACTGTGGAACAGACCATCAATTACTGATATGCAAATTCAAACTGAAACTGAAGAAAATGAAAACAAGTCTACGAGAGCCAAAATATGA
>NW_006408772.1:2821283-2823228 GCF_000296735.1 Chrysochloris asiatica | reverse complement strand
GCTTTCAGACAAGATCCATCTGACATCAGCAATGGCATCCATATATACAGACATGAATTCATTAAGATAATAAATGCATCAACCCTGAAAGTTTCCTTATGTTCTTTTGTAGTTCTTTTGTAATCCCTCTGACCCTGACTCCTCCCTCCTTGCCAGGCAAACATTGATCTGCTTTCGGTATCTATAGATTTATTTGCATTTTCTAATGATTTTCTTTATACTCTTTCTTGCTTGACTTTGGGGAGAAGAAAACACCCTTTTATCCCTAACCCAAGGGTTGTTATTGTTGGTGCTGTAGAGCAGGTTCCGACTCAATAATATTGTGTAAAGTAATGAAGCATTGTCTGGTCCTGTTCTGTTCTCACAATCGTTGTTGTTTGTGCTCATTGTTGTAGTCACTGTGTAAATGTATCTCATTGAGAGTCTTTCTCTTTTTCACTGACTCTCCGCTTTACCAACATGATGTTCTTCTCCAGGCACTGTTCCATCTTGATAGCATGTCTGAAGTATGTGAGATGAAATCTCACCATCTTCTCTTCTAAGAAGCATTCTGGCTATACTTCTTCCAAGATAAATTTCTTAGTTTTTCTGGCAATCCATGGTATATTCAGTATTCTTTATACCATGTTTCAAATCCATCAAGGCTTTGTTCTTCCTTATTCACCGTCCAACTTTCCCATGCATATGGAGTGATTGAATATACTATGGCTTGGGTTGGATGCACCTTGGTCATCGAAATGACATCTTTGCTTTTTAAAAAAAAATTTTTTTTGTAATACTTAAAAGATGTCTTTTGCAACAGATTTGCTGAATGCAGCATGTCATTTGATTTCTTGACTGTTGCTTCCAGGGGTGTTAGTTGTACTAACAATCCCAAGGGGAAAAGGGGAAAAAGTGTCTTATCACAAACACTATTTCCACAAGGCCAATAGCTCCTAGACGATCCCCCCACCTTTTCTCCCTAGTCCTTCTAAAGTATGGAGTGGGGAGTGTAGTAATGATGTGATAGTAGTTAGTGGCAGGAAGTTGAATTCTGTTGTTTCTAGTTAAGCCTTTAATAAAGTACCTGAATCTTGTTTAGATTTTTGGATAACAATTTTTGTTTTTAGCTGTGAGCACTAGTCACCAACCCTTGGACATACAAAAGTCTGTTACAGCTCCTTTTTAGTAGTCCAAGAAATAGGATGGGGGGGCATGGACCAGGGTGGTAATGAAAATGGAAATAATTAGGTGCATTTGGGATATAAAGTCATTGTTAGCTGTTATTAGGTGCCATGGAGTCATTTTTGACTCTTAGCAACCATTTGCACAAAAGGACGAAACCCTGGCCAGTCCTATGCCAACCTCACAATATAAAGCCAATGGGACATGGTAATAGACTGGATATAGGGGAAAGAAAACAAAGAAATCAAAGAAGAATATTTCAATTTGAATTAGATGAATGAAAGTGCCATTTGCTGAGGTGGGGAAGAGTGGAGGCAGAAAGAGATTGAAATGAAAATGTGAAGGTGAATTTGTCAAGAGTATTGCATTCATTATGATCAGCAATGTAGAAAACCTTTGCCCTCAGGCTGAGTGTTGGTGAATATGGATTACTAGGATTTACCTATCAGACCAGGGAAGGGCAATCTTGCTCTGAGGAACTTGCCTGGGTATGTCTTTAATAGAAATTTGGGTACCAGGGCCACATGATCATGAGTCATGTCCCTACCAAGATGGTTGAAGGGCCCAAGAACCAGTATATTAAGTTTTTGTAATCTGCAGTAATGTTGGTATCGCATTTATGGGCCCTTTCCTACTTGACTGTAGTTCCACCTGTGACAGTGATGAATTTGTCTCACAGCAAACATGATTTTGCGATGAATTTCCTTTGTTTTCTATGTTCTATAATTAGCAATAGGAATTCTGGTAGCATAGTGGTTACCAGTCGGACTGCTAATCTCAC